>NW_007726388.1:0-20739 GCF_000696425.1 Galeopterus variegatus | reverse complement strand
AGATATATATATATATATATATATATATATATATATATATAAAACACTATTTAGCTAGTACCACAGTGAAACTAGCTATTGTCCATCCAATTGCTCTGACAAGACATAAAACTTTTACTTAGAACACAGTCAGTTTGTGTTCTGGCTCACTTTCAAGCAACACAGGAATCCTACAATAGCTCAGTCCCTGCTTATATTCTCTTTCATTTCTACATGGCAAACCATATTGAGTAGTAGTAGGAGTTGTTTAGATGAAGGATGAGGCATGGAAAATTCATGGCAGGACAGAGAAACAGGAATAGGTGAGTTATTGGCCTAAGTAAAACAACTCTTGAACTCGACAAATATTTCTCAGCATCTTTTGGATATACAACATGTCACTGCCCTTAAGGGTCTTAGACTGTAGTGAAGAAAATATGGTTAAGACAAAACAAATTTCTGCCAGGAAAATTATCTCCTTGGTAGAGCAGATTCATTCTTTGTGTTGACAAGGTTCCAGTTTATATTGCTTATCTTGTGTTCTCAACTGACTGTTAGTTTGGCCCTGTACTATCAAATGTTATCTGGGCTTGGTATTTCCACCTTTATATGCAAAAATGACTTTTTTATCTGCCTTCCCCACTCCCAACTGATTGGCTTTGTTGCTCTATGTTCTTGTCCCCACAGAAAAACAGTCTATTCTAAAGAACTCAGGTGTGCAATCATGAAATGTTTTATTATCCCTAGATTGACTGTATATCCCAGTTTGATGAAGACAATCCTGGTATATACCTATTCTCTTGCCTTAAATATTAACGGAAATTTTATTACCTCCTAAGGTGTCCTGCTTTGGATGATAAATTATGTGATTGCCCTAAATATCTCATCCATCCCCTCATGTTTCTTGTTCTCCATAATTAAAAGAACCCATACACCCCATGTTCCTCACCCTTCCTCTTTATCAACCCCTTAGCTCAGGCTTACATCCATTTTTGCCCAGGTGTCTTTAGGAGCCTCTAAATCTAATTTCAGTATTTCTCTATTTTCTTCACCAGTCCACCCTGAGCAACAAAAGAAAGATCATTAAATAGCGTTTTAAGATGTCCTGATCATACTTAAAAAGTGTTTTCTCGTTCTTTCTTAGATTTTTCTTACCAACCAAACTCTAAAGTCCTCTGGATTTAGGGGCTTTATCAGCTGGCTCTCTCCTGGTGAATCAACTTCATTTTTCACTCTGCATAATATTTCTCTCATGTAGTCTGGTCAGAAGAACTTGTTCTTTTCCAGATTATTCTCATATTCCAACTGAGCATGGTATCAGTCATGGACCTGGTATCATAAATGGTTAGCGCATTCTACCTGGTGAGTTGAAGTGAATTCAGGTAGTGGACTACGAAGTGTGTGCAACACTTAGGCTAGTCATAGTGGGGACCTAGTAACATCCCTAAGTCTAAAAGGATAAGAGGAGGAAGGTGTTCCATGGAACCATAGAGAATAGCTCTTTGGGGAAGGCCTCTTAACAAGAGCTGTGGGATTTTACGAAGGGACACAGCAAACCCATGGTGAATTACTAGAGGACAGAGAGTTGGGGAAAGAATTTCTGACATTCTTCTCCACCTCCCTACTCATCTCCTGCTGGTGCCTTTTAATAGTCAAGCCAAAAAGGGATGAGAGGGGCAAGGGAACAGATTTAGTCTGTACAGGTTAGCTACTGGGGCACAGACCAGGTGAAGAAAGCCAGAGAGTGAATCTACAGGAACAAAGAGAAAATGTCCAGCACAGCCCAACTTATGCAATGATCTCTTTCCTACTCAGTGGATCCCTATCACATATGATTTTGGCATAGAGAGACTGAAGTCACAGCACTGTAAGGCCAGGTTAATAAATTGTACTTCTCAACTATTCACATATTTTATTTGCCTACTGACTTATTTTTAGACTCATACTAATTGGCTCAGAAGCCCAATTAGAAAACCGCAGAACCTGCTGCTGAGGAACTGAGGCCTTCAGGTTTTTTTGGAAAGGTAAGGGAATTATGAGATATGCTTTAGTTAGTGGAGGGGCCATATGTATTTTTATCTAGTTCTATTTTTGGAGAGAAAGTCACTTGCATTTCATATTATTATTTACAAATTAGCAAGTAGAGTATTTTATCAAGAAGACTGTATTCATCATCTTCTTGGGTCATTTTCCATGGATGTTGGAATGCCAAATGGTGTGGGAGGCAGCTTCTTACGAGTTTGTAGACTCTAGTCTTTACACACTAATTTTTCTATTTATTACTTAAAAGGTAAGGAAAGGAATAGTGGAAAGGTAGAGATGTATGACACCAGCTTCATCTACATTTTCTATTGGGCAACCAACATCCATTCCCCTTTCCTATTCATAGAAGTATATCCCTATTTCTGTAGATATTTTGCCACTCCCTGTGCAGCTCATATATTTCAGAGAAAGCTGAGCCCTTCCTCAGCCACTGAAGTAAAGTCTCATCAGCTAAAGATAATTTACCACATCCCTTCCTCTGGCCAGAGTGATTGATGTAAGGCCTATGTTCCAAATGTGAGCAAGAAATTGAGGGGTGACATTTCTTGATATTTCTGGAAAAGATGCTTTTTTATTACTCTGACAGAACTGTGGGTAAAGACATTTGCTCTTCTTCTCTATGTGACATAAATAAGACACTGGGAGATACTGTGAGCCAATGCAGGGCCACAAGGAGGGAAAGCTGCCAGAATGGAGCAAACACAGAGGAGGCAGAACTGAGACCCAAAGAAAGGAGAGGGTTGTAGTCACAACATTTGAACTGCCAAAGCAAGATTTCTCTGAAAGTAAAAAAGGAAGTTCATAAAGTTTTAGTCACGTGAGCCAACACGGCTTCTTCACAGTTCGTGCTATTTTGACTTGAGTTTTCTCTGGTAGCAACCAAAACATTACATACTGGTAGAAAAGAGTAGAACCATAACAGGAGCTTATTTTTTAGTGTCTTCCTCTCTCATTTTGGTCTTTCTCATTTAATTATTTTTTCTTCCTATGAATTAATTAATCATCCTCTGACTTTTAAAATTGTGATGCCTATTAAATTTTGAATGTAAAAACCATTTTGAATTTTACCCAACTCTCATATTAGTTTTTCACTTATCTGCAGACATTTGTAAATACCAATTATTCCTATGACACAGTATCTAGGAGAGACTGAACCTGAGCAGATGACATTAAGTGGAGCCTCATCTAACCCTGATTACCTCTCAAAGGCCCCATCTCCAAATACCATCACACTGGGGTTAGGGCTTCAACATATGAATTTTGGGGAGACATACACATTCAGTTCATAGGAATAGGCCTGTAAATTTTCTATTTAGTTCACACAATTTGTAATGACCCCAACTAATTTTCTTAGCACTCTTCCTCTGTCTTTCATGGTATCTATACTCGTATATTGTCAGGCCTTAAAAACTAACACCACCTTAAGTGACATTCAAGTGGCGCCATTATGGGCCCACAAGGGCATATTAACGTGGCAGCCTAAGATGGTGCCGGGAGGAAGTAGGGTGGGAGTGTCTGCGGGAACCTTGCCCTAGCCCTTATTGGTGAAATACGTGCGTCCGTGCTTGTGGACACTGCGTGATTGCAATAGCTAGGCATTAAAATAGGATGCATGCTCTCTTGACCTTTAAGCTGATAGGATTATGTTAAAACCTCCCCTCCCCATCTGCCTATAAAAGCAAGTGCTTGTGTGATAATAAACAGAACTGCTGGACAGAACCCCCGCTGCATCTGAGTGTTCTTTAACGGGCTGGTTGGGGCCAGCGGCTGTGCTCACGTCTCTTCATGGCTCTCTTCCTCCATCTCCTCCCAACGGGGACCAGGGAAAAAGGAATCTGGGCAATCCACCCACCCACCAGAAGGGACACCAAGGGAGGGACTGATAGCTAGGCAAGGGCTGTTCGGGTCAGCCGGTGGCAGACCCGACAATATATATCACAGCAAAACTGGTAAAAACTTAGTGTTAGTAAAGATACACCAGAGAGCTTGCTCTCTCTCTCATCATTATGTGAGGACACAGCCAGAAGGTGGCTGTCTGCAAGCCTGGAATAGAACCTTCACCAGGAACTGAATTGGCCAGAATCTTGATCTTAGACTTCCCAGCCATCAGAACTGTGAGAAAATAATTTCTGTTGTTTAATTCATTCAGTCAATGGCATTTTGTTGTGGCAGCTTGAGCAAACCAAGATATTTCTCTTTCTTTATACCCAGTTTGTACTGCTTTCCATGTTATTAATACTTAAAAATTTTAAGAATCACTTAGACTTTTTTTTTTTTAGCTAAGAGATGATGCATTATTTGAAGAGAAAGGGATATTTGAGAGTGAGAATTTATTGATGTTAGTTGCTATGTGGAATCCATCTGTCTTCACTGGGCATTATTTTCCTTTAAAAGCTGGACAAGTTGGGAAATACAACATTTCAGTGGGATTATCCAGAGCCTATGGGATTTACAGAAAAAGCAGCTCAATTCACTTGCATACACTAATAAAACTTTCTGCATATTGCCATAGCTGGCAATCAAGATGTATTCAGTTCTTAAGCTGAGAAGTGATATTGTTGGGATGAATAATAATCAGTAATTCTAACTTGCTAACATAATTTTGTTTTTTAAATATTCATTTCCTACAAATGACTGGGCAGTTTTATATCAACTGTGACAAATTTAATCACAGGAATTTTTTAGCAAATTTTATATAAATAAGTTTATTAACTTACATATCAAGGATCACCTTAATTTATTAAATTTAATTAGGAGTACTAAATGTAATAATACATACTTTTCCAGAGCCAAAAATTAGGGAAAACTATTTCTAAATGTTTGCTCAATTACTTGCTAATCTGCAAAGTTCAGTAATATGGCTTCCTGCCGTAGTAAATTGAGATTTTGATGTAAAATACATGATGCATTCTTTTGGAAATTCTTTTTACAGCACAATTAACCTCTTCACCTTTTAGAAAACACATTGTTAGCATACTGGAATGCTATTTAATTTGACATGCTGTGTATGGTACTGATCAGTGCCAAAAACACTCTAAATTTCCCTAAAATTTATTTTACATTTGTTAGTTAGGCATTCAGCTACTAATTGCACCACATTTCAGTTATTATACAATCCTTTGATCTAGTATACAATAACAATGTGTTAGCATTAACCACAGGGTGTTCTGGTGGTAGAATCATTTCTATGAGATGTTAAAGGGCTGTTTAATGAAAAACCAAAAGAAAGTCACTAGGAATAACTACAGAATGTATCTTAGATGGAACTCCTATTACAAAAGACATGCCAGGCTATTTCTCTTGTGGAAAATGTTTCATTCAAGAAGTAATAAAAATGTTTCAGAAGCACATATGAATAATGAATAAAGAAAATCATGAAGAGGAAAAAAAAAAACACTAACACAACAGCAAGCAAATGTTTTGAGAAGGGGTTTATTTTATAGCTTTAACTATAAACTGTATTTTTTTAGAGCTTATGTTAAAATTGGAAATGCTCTTAGAAATGATTCACCTCCACTCTGTAGCCACGTCTTTAGCAGTCCCTGTTATAACAATGCCATCGAGGGGAAGGCCAGCCCATGCTTGGACACCTCCAGGGAGAAGAAATTCATTACCTCACAGTGCAGCTCATTACCTTGGCCATGGCATATTCCTTCATAATCTAGTTAGCTGCATATATGTATGTCACCTTTCTTTGATTATACACTAAAGATTGAGACTAAGCCTCATTCACATTGTTATCCTGTTATGACATTCAGCACAGGCTGATCCACATGAAAGGTGATCAATTAATGTGTTGATAATGATGAGCTATGAATGAATGTCTATTCTGCTTAGCTTTCAAAAGAAAGTCCTAGTTGAGATCTCTTAAAGAATCTCAAAAAGCTATTGTACACTATCACCAGGCATGAGTAAAGATAATGATACCTAACACGTGTTTTTATTTTACTCGATTGCCAGTGTGATTTTATTTCATGGATTCTCTTTTTGTTGCTTATCCTTTTGCTGATGCTTCTATTAAATGCATTTAAACTAGATGAATTGTATTACAAAACTTTATTTTACCATGTTTAGGAGGAAAACACCAGCTGAAACACTGGTCATAAAAATTCATTGTTTCAGCAGCTGTTTGGTTATAAAATTATTATACTGAAAGCTTATAAATATGAGAGAAAGTAACACTTTATGACTTTTTGTCCTTTTCAGATATGAAAAATCTGAAAATTACTAAAAATGCGTTAAAACAAATTTTAGAAAAAAACACTTGTGAATTTGCCCTAGAATCACACTGTTTTGTCATGATTATGGTAGGGGGAGAAAGGAGAGAGCAGGGAAGATAAAAAGCATTGACCCAGAATCCAATGTCTGGGTTTTGAATACTGATTTGCTACTTTTCACCAGGTGACTTTGGAAAATCATTTAGTTGTCTAAAGATTCAGCTTTCTTGTGTGTAAAATGATGAAAAGGCACATGTTTTGCCTGCCTCAAAGGGTAGCAGTAGGATCAAATTAAACACTTTGCTGAAAATTGTTCTGTAAAATAAAAAGCTCTATATAAACATGAGGGTCTGTTATCACTGGAGTTGTTTAGAACACCTCCTGCTCCAGATTTGAGAACTGTACAGCAGATTGACAGATATGTTCATAGATATCACAGACTTAGATACTGGCCAGTCACTGCTAGCCCTGGCAGGCCAGTGCTAAAGCAGTCTGCAGAAACAAATCAGGAAGGCATAGTAGTTTTAATGCCTTTATTTAATTGAATATGATTATTTCCAAAGTAGTATTAATTAACTCCACATTTTATAAGAGTCATGCTTGCATCAAAATCTACTTCAGTAAATTTTTTTTAATTTAAGGGCTCCAACTCTCAGTAAATGAATTCCTTTGTTTTGTCAGAATTATTTTTCTAGTGGCTTGAGTATGCATGAGGTGTGCCTTCAAAGCCTACAAAATCCCTTCCTCATACCATACACAAAATTAACTCAAAATAAATCAATGGCCTAAAAGTGAGATAAAACTATAAATCTCTTAGAAGAAAATATAGGGGTAAATATTTATGACCTTGGATTTAACAATGTATTCTTAAATATGACAGCCAAAGTACAAGCAGCAAAAGAAAAAAAATAGAACAGATAAATTGGACTTTGTTAAAGTTAAAAACTTTTGAGCATCAAAGGACAATATTGAGAAAATGAAAAGAAAAAACAAATAATGGGAGAAAATATTTTCACACCATATTTCTAAGGGTCTAGTATCCAGAATATCTAAATAACTCCTACAAGTCACAACAAAAAGACAGAGAATTCAAATAAAAAATAGCAAAGTACTTGAATAGACATTTTTTTCAAAGATATACAAATGGTCAACAAGCACACAAAAAGATGCTTAACATCACTGATGATTAAGGAAATGCATATCAAAACCACAATGAGCTACCACTTTATACCCAGTAGCAGAGCTATAATTATCATCATCATCATCATCATTAAAAAATAGTGTGTTGGCAAGGATGTGGAGAAATTGGGACCCTCATACATCGTTGCTAGAAATTTAGTCTGGCTGGTTGGCTCAGTAGTTGGTTAGAGCACAGCCTTATAACACCAAGGTCAAGGGTTTGGATCCCTGTTCCAGCCAGCCACACACATGCATATGCGCGCATGCATACACACACACAGAAAGAAACAGAAATATAAATGATGTAAATGGTACAGCCATGATGGAAAAGTTTGGCAGCTCCTCAAAAGGTAGACGATGGAATTATTGTAAGACCCGGCAATTCTACTCCTAAGTATATACCCCAAAGAATTAAAAACACAGGTACTCAAACAAATATTGTACATGATTATTCATAGCAGTACTATTCACAATAGTTAAAATGTAGAGGTAATCCAAATGCTGGTCAAAAACCACATCTACAGTTGAAAAAATAAAGAACAGTAATTCCAGCTGCTTCAAGACCATCAGCATGTCTTTAATTTATCTGTAAACTCTGAAGGATAAAGATCTTTCTTATTTCAAGTTCTAAACAGAGGAGCTGAGGGCAGCCTCATCTTCCCAGAAGCAGGCAAGGAGTATGCCAAAAGCACCACTTCTGTGCTGGTGGCCCACCACAGCCACTGTCATGGCTGCTGCAAAAATAGCTCCATGCCACAGCAGTAGCCACAGCCACCATGCAAATGGCCTGCCAGACACTCAACTACATTGACACAAGGAGAGTCACCAGGAAAGACTGGAAAAAGAAGAGGACATCTCTCTCCTCAAAGCCCACTCCCAAGCAATAGAAGAAGCAATTGCTGTACCAAATGACCAGACATCAACATAGAGATACTAGAAATATGAAAACCAACAAAATATGACACAACCAAAATAATACAGTAACTCACAAATACCAGACCCCATAGAGCAGGAAACCCTTGAAATGACTGAAAAGTAATTCCGAACAACAATTTTAGGGAGAACTCACTTTTAAAGGAAGACTCAGTTAGACAACATAATGAAATGAGGAAAAAAAATCCAGGATACAAAAGAGGAAATTTACAAAGAGATTAATACCTTAAAAAAGAATGTAGCAGAACTCATGGAAGTGAAAGAGTCACTCAATAAAAAACACAACCAAGAGCTTAAGCAGCAGGCTAGAACAAGTAGAAGAAGGAATTTCTGAACTTGAAGATAGTCTTTTTGGAAAAAAAAAGGAAAAGATAATTTTTAAAAATGAAGAAAACCTGAAAGAGCTAGCATACCACCTTAAGTGCACAAACATTCAAATCATGAGTGTTCTAGAAGGGGAAGAGCAAAGAAAAGGCATGGAAAACCTATTCAATGAAATAATAATGGAAAACTTCCCAGGTTTAGGGAGAGTTGTGGACCTTCAGATCCAGGAGACTCAAAGATCCCCAAACAGATTCAACCCCAAAACATCCTCTCCAAGAAGCATTATAGTCAAACTGGCAAAGCTCAAAGACAAAGAGAAAATCTTGAAAGAAGCAAGAGAAAAGCATCAAGTCACTTGTAAGGGAGCTCCTGTCAGACTAACAGCAGACTTCTCAACAGAAACTCTACAGTCCAGAAGAAAATGGGATGGTATATTCAAAATACTAAAAAAACCCAAAAAACTGCCAGCCAAGAATACTATACTCAGCAAGGCTATCATTCAGAATCAAGGGAAAAATAGTGTGTTTTCTAGACAAACAAAAACTGTGGGAGTTCATCACGACATGACAAGCCCTGCAAAAAATCCTCAAGGGAGTCCTGCATCTGGAATTCAAAAGATGGTAACCACTATCACGAATACAGAAGAAAATATTAAACCCACTGGTAGAACAAAAATGTGAATGAGAAAGAGAAAGAAACTAAATTTCCCTACCACAAGAAACCATAATGATAATGAAACAAAAGCAAAAACTGTTTCTTTGGAAGATGATAGGGAAACAACTCATTTTTGTAAAATTAGTAAGTAAAAGGGGAGAGTCAAGCATTTATCCTGTCATCTCTATGTGAATCGTTCCACAGGGTAACCATAAATAGTTGAGGAAGGAACATTTCTGTTTATTGAAGTATGCCAGCTAGTAAATAGGGAGGGAATAAAATAATTAGAATATGGTATTTTTCAAACCCCTGTTGAAGTGATGGATCTAGTAAATGATCAACAATGACTGCTAATGTCACAGAGAGATGACCAGATATAATGGGCCTCCTGCAGTAAGAACATACACCTCTGAAACCAAATCTAACATGAGCAAGACCAAGCCTCAGAATCCAGCAACCAATCCTCAGGAAAGGCAGGGGACAGCGGAACATGTTAAATGACACTACTGGGATGGAGCCAGCAAATCCAGACCTTGGGAAACTTTATGGGAAAAAGGAGAAAAAAATGAGATGAAGGGGGAACCTATAGATTAAAAGAAACTTGAGAGAGAGCTGACAGAGCAACCAATGCAACAAGCAGAACTTGTTTGGATCCTGATGTAAACAAATCAATTGCAAAAAAGAAAGAGGGAAGAGGAGAGGATTGGAGAAATTTAAACATGTTTAGTGTTGATTATATTAAGGAATTATTATTGATTTTTAAAATGCGAGTATGTAGTGCAAACATAACAAAACAAAACGGAAATTAAAGCAAACAAATTTAAGCTTTCTTGTATGGAAAATAACTCATGACTGTATGTTTTGCATTCCTAGAAGTAGATTACCTGTGTTTTTAAATTGTTATAACTTCATACATTTTGGAAATCTTCCCTACAAAAGTTGTTTGGCTTCAGTGTCAAAGCCATGGCAATTTTTTTCTTTGATGTGATTATATTTCCAATTTCTTATTCATGTAAGATTTCAATAAAACTCAAAAATCTATTCAATAAATAAATAAATCCTTCTAAAATGAGACTTGCTAGAGGTAACTGAAAAGTTGACATGCATTACCCCTGCCTCATAATTGGACATCACCCCTCATTAGTGATTCTTTTGAGCTGGAAAAAAACTCACAAAATTGGCATCCTACCTTTTTCTCACCTTTTAAGGATAGAACACAGAGCTATGGATGCTCTAATGCCCTGAATTTTGGAAGACGGAGTTCTGTCTTCCAAACCACCAATCGCTGGCTCTAAACTGCGACCATTTCCTTACCATGGAAGGTATATTTAAAAAATAGAAATATCTAGAACACGGATCAGCAAATTATGGCTCATGAACCAAATTGGGCCTGCCAAAAAAAAAAAAAAAAAAAAAAAAGAGCTAAACAAATGTGATATATACATACAATGAAGTATTATTCAGCCATAGAAAAGAATGAAGTACCGATATTTACTACAACATGGATGGACCTTGAAAATATCATGCTAAGTGAAAGAAGCCAGACTCAAGAGGTTACATATTGTATGATTCAATTAATGTGAAATATCCAGAAGAGTTAAATCCACAGAGGCAGAAAACAGATGAACATTTGCCAGAGACTGGGGTGGGGGGAAATAGTGCTGCTTAATAGATGAGGTGTTTTCTTTTGGGGTGATGAAAATATTTTGGAACTTGATACAGGTGATGGTTGCACACTTTTTGAATGTACTAAATGTCATTCAATTGTATGCTTTAAAATGGTTAATTTTATGTTATGAGGATTTCACCTAAATGAAAAGAAAATCATTCTACTTATTATTTCTTTTCTGCTCCCATAAAATGAAAAGTTTAGAACACATCATTTTCTAGGCAATTTCCTCTCTGTGTATAACAATTCTGGTATTCGATTTGTTTGGATAATAAACTGTGTTAAACACACACAAACACAAATTGTAATTGATAAAAATTAAAGGGCCCTTTTATGCATGCTATGATAGAGAAATTAAAGTTCTTACTGTTTTTCTGAGGTAATTAAGTTGTCATGGGGATGTGGCTCTGAACCGTAGAGAAGATCTTCTATTTAAGACCACATTTCCCTTTTCCTTTAAATTCTTTCTTCCTGTTTTTCCCAGGGGGAGATGGCTTTCAAGAGTTTGAAGAAGTTGCAAGCAATGCAACTTGATCATCAGCTGCTTCATATTCAGAGACAGAAAGAGGCAGAAGGTCAGGCCATTGCAAGAAAGAAAGGAATTATTTAAAACAAACAAGCAGGTAAAGCTCCATTTTCAAAATAAACTATGCACTTAGGGATATTTTGTCAATACAAATGAAAAGAATTCCAGTGGATACTCTATTAATATCTTATAACTTTCTCTTCATTTGAAGATAACATTTCCATGTGCAAAATACAAAATATTCTGTTAAAATAATACTGTATCTAGTTTCTTCATAGGTTGACAGATGTTAGAAAAATTCTTGAATTAAAATACCATGTTATTGGAGTGAGAGTTAACGGAGTTAAAACTTGTCCATATGATAGTAGAGGACTTGAAGATTTGTCTTTGCAATTTATTTTAAGGAAATAACTCATCACTTTGATGTCATGTGATAAATTATACTCTAAATCAAGTTCTTAATTTTATTTATATTTATATTTATGTTGGGAGCAAGATTTCTGAAATATACTCTGTTTTAAAACTGGTAACCAGCAGAGGGTATTTCAGAAGTTTTACTATAGGAATATGCTTACCAATGGGATGTTTATGAAAACAATGATCTCAGATTTTTATAGAAAAAGGTAGGTCCAAATAAATAAATCTGTAAGTAACCAAGCAACTAACTAGCTAACTAAATACATACTGGATACTAACCAAGTTGAACTATTTGATTGAGCTACACGAAATTATCATTTTTGTTGTCAAAAACAGTGAAATATCAGCAGTTTATGTATTTAACTTAATCTTACCCAGTCTCTCAATTCGCTTATACGTAAGGATCATAGTCTATTTTTTAAATTTTGTTTCTTCAAATACAAATATTATAATAAGTGAAACTAGAATATTTTCCATATGTATCGTTACAAATTATGCGTGTCAGCTCCCTGGGGTAAGTGACAGAGGCCCAACCCAGACTAATTTAAGTTAAACATAAAGAAGCAAAAATATTCTTTGATTTCAAAAGTAATGTTAGTTTAGTTCTCAGGACAAACCTCTCATGCGACTGAAAGATCCAAATCTGTAAACAAATGGTCGATGATAAAAAAGTAAATAAATAAAAATATAAGTGCACTTTCTTTCATAGTCCATGAATTAGTCTCAGAAGAACTTAGATTGACCACTTTGGGTCACATTTTTCATGCCTAAATAAATTGTTCTAGTCAGGCAGATAAAGTCCTTTTACTGGCCAGCCTAGTTCAAGTGCTGATACTGGCACATGGGAAGCAAAGCTTTATCTGGCAAATTGGGGGAGAAGAAGCAGAGTGTAATCCTCTCTCCCCAACATAGCTTCCTACTGGTAGAAGAAGAGGGCATGGGTGCAGGCAGATGCAAGCAAGAAAGGTCTAATATTACCCTTAATTTCTAATATTACGTTTAAAGATTTCATCTTTCGAATAAAGTGTGCAAAGCATAGTATAAAAAAATCCTTAACCTTGATGGGATTACTTTTAACCTCAAAGAGGAATTAGTGTACCTAAGTAGGCTGTGCAGCAAAATTACTTTCTAATAAGATTTCTTAAATAATTTTCATTTTGAAATAATTATGGATTCACAGGAAATTGGAAAGACAGTACAGAGAGGTCCCGTGTATCCTTAACTCAGTTTTCTCCAGTGGTTATATCTTACATACTTATAGTACAATATAAAATCCAAGAATTTGGCATTGGTACAATGTGTGTGTATATTTCTATGGCATTTTATCACATGTGTAGTCCTGTGTAACCATTACCTCAGTCAAGATACAGAACTATTTCATCACCACAAAGATCTCTCTCATGCGACCCTTTTATAGTCAAGTCCCTCCTCTTCCCCTCCCCCCCGCAACATCCTCAAGCTCTGGTAACCACTGATCCGTGTTTCATTTTTGTAATTTTGTCATTCTGAGAATGTTATAATAATAGAAACATACGGTATGTGACCTTTGTAAACTGTTTTTTTTTTTTTTTTTGCACTCAGTGTAATGCCCTGTGATCCATGCAAATTGTTGAATGTATTAATAGCTTGTTCTATTTTTTTTGGGGGGGGGGAGAATTTAATATCTGTTTTTATATTTTTTATTTCTATTGAAGCAATTGTACATGTCTGTGGGGTACATAGTGTACTATTAGTATTTGTGTACAATATGCAATAATCAAATCAAGATAATTAATGTATTCTTCATTACAAAACCTAACCGTTCTTTATGTTTATTAACCAATTTCTCCCTAACTCCCTTCCCCTCCTCCTTTCCCACCTCTAGTAACCACAGTTCTGTTAACTCCTTCTGAAAGTTCAACATACTGTGACCTTCCTTCCTTCCTTCCTTCCTTCCTTCCTTCCTTCCTTCCTTCCTTCCTTCCTTTCACTTCCACTTATGAGTGAGGACATGGCAGTATTGCTGAGGAGTATTCTATGATGTGACATATCACAGTTTGTTTAACCATTCACCTATTGAAGAACATTTTTCTTTTTTTCACTTTTTTGGCTATTACAATCAAGCTGATATGAACAATCATGTCCAGATTTTGGGGGAAGATACAAATTTTCATTTCTCTGGGACAAGCACACAGGGATGCCATTGCTGGGTTTTATGATATGTACATATTTTGTTTTTTAGAAAACTACCGAATTATTTTCCAGAGTGACTGTTCCACTATCCATTCCCATAGCAATGGATGAGAGATCCAGTTTTCTGTAATCTTTGACAGCATTTTGTGTCACGATTTAAAAAATTTTAGCCATTCTAATAAATGTGTTGTGATATCTCATTGTAGTTTTAATTTTTTTTAATGACTAGTGATGTTGGACATCTTTTCATGTGCTTCATTCTTTTATGTGCCATCTGTATATCCCTTTTGGTAAACTCTTTTTTCTTTTGTCCATTTTCTAATCGAATTGTTATTTCAATGTTGGATTTTGAGAGTCCTTTGTATAGTCTACATGTAAGTCATTTGTCAGATATGCAGTTTGCAAATATTTTCTCCCAGTCTGCAGCTTCTCTTTTCACCTTCTTGATAGGGCCATTTGGAGACCAAACATTTTAAATTTTGATAAATTCCAATTTATACATTTTTTTCTTTCATGAATCATGCTTTTGGCAGCAAGTTACAGATAAATTCAAATCCTAAAACTCAACCTAAACCCCACACATCATACAAAAATTAAATCAAAATGGATCCTAGATTGAAATGTAAAATTATACAACTTTTAGAAGATAACATAGAAGATTTATATTTATGTAAATTACCTTATTTCTTCAATTTAGGGTTGATTTGAGAGTACAGATATGCAAGGAAATATTCATAATTGCTCTGTGAAAACTAAATAAGCTAAATTATTAATTGAGGGTTACTCTAGATTCATTTCAAGTAAAGTATCTTTACTTATCCTGCTCCCTTCCTGACAAATGTTTGGAAATTTTAGCAATAGTTGATGAGTTATTCCATGATTGCAAAAGGCATTAAAACTGATAGATACCAACTGGTCACAAGCATTTTCACTGTAATGATATAAAAATCTTGTTAACCATAATGTTTGTGCTATAAGTGGTAATGATGACCTTTGAACTAAAGATTTTTTTTTTTGTCTTTTTTTTTTTTACTGACTGGCAATGGGATTGCAACCCTCGGTGTTGCACCCGCACTGCGCTCAGCCAGTGAGCGGGAACTGGTCTCCACATGGGTTCCGAACCCTTGGCAGGAGTGTCGCCACGCTCCCAAGCGGCGCACTCTCCAGTGCGCCACTGGGCCGGCCCTGAACTAAAGATTTTTTTTTTTGTCTTTTTTTTTTTTACTGACTGGCAATGGGATTGCAACCCTCGGTGTTGCACCCGCACTGCGCTCAGCCAGTGAGCGGGAACTGGTCTCCACATGGGTTCCGAACCCTTGGCAGGAGTGTCGCCACGCTCCCAAGCGGCGCACTCTCCAGTGCGCCACTGGGCCGGCCCTGAACTAAAGATTTTGACTTAGACTGGATATTGCTGAGATAGAAAACCATGTTTGAGATTCAGGGTCTTTCTCAAAATGGTCTCTGTGTAGAGGGGGTGCTGGGTGTTTTACCATAGGAGTACTTCCTAGTGGTTGAGGCAGAATGATACCTGTCATAATATAATCAGGGCTAAATTGAGAGTTGCTGAAAGGAAATGGTCTTTCCTTCCACCTCAAGCTGTATTTATAACTTCCTATTCATTTTTACTTTGGCTACAACGGTGTAGAAATTTCTTTTGACTGAACCATAAAGCAAATGAAAATTTACTTCTAACTGGCTGGCAGATAAAGATGAAAGCATCCATTAAGACAATAACAGAAAGCAGTGGGATTTGAATAAGGTAACTTCTGTTTACGAGCATATTTAATGGAAGTGTTGGATGAGTATTGATCTGGGAATTAATTCCTAGACTCTTGTTAACAGAGTATGTTTAATCCAGTAGAGCTATAACTTATTGTAAACAATATATCACCTTACCTGTTGGCAATTTTTGAAAAAAAAAGTGTAGGTTTATGGCACTCCAAAGTTTACTTTTAAATAAAATGGATGTGATTAAATATAAAAGATTTTGATAACTGACAGGAGACCAGAGTTAATTGTATTCACCAGAGGCCAGAGTTAAGTTCTCCAGGCTACAATATTGACAGAAATTCTCAATGAATCATTCAGAAAAATTAGGAGGAGCTGCAGTGCACATGAGTTGTTGCCAAGCTTACCTTGGAGGCCGTTTATATTTTAAAGAATGCGATAGTAGTATTACCTGGCAGTGTTAAATGGGGTGAATGAGAAGGGGTATCAGACAGAGACAGAGGTATTACTGCTTTTATCCTCCTAGAGACAATTGGGAGACGTATTTTTGGTTACTGTGAGTATCTTTTGGGACAACAGTGACAGCTATCATCATCCAATTAGTTAATCTCAATAGGAATGTTTCCATTGTCTCTTTGAAAAGAATTTGTTATATGTAACATTTTCCAGAAGTACTGGAAAATTTACTTATGTGCCAAAAATAAGAGTGAAATTGACTAGAAGCAGAAAGTCCCTGTCCAAGCTAAGGAAATGCAAAAAGTAAACAAACGGTATAAATAGCAAAAGAATGTCAGTCTGTGGTTACCAGTGACGTCTGGATGTCCAGTTTAAAGTTTTTTGCTCTATTCCTAACCCTAATTACAAACTGAATGAAATTGTAACAATATAAATACATGAATAGTTTGATTCTTCTTTAACTAAACATTCCATAAATATGTCATTCTGAAATGTTTTGAGATTTGAATCTCAAAAATGACTGTCTCTGTCAAAAGCAACTGATTCTAATTGTTCTTTTAAAATTCATGTTAGAAATAATACTATACTCTTTTAACCTAAACATCCCAAAGAGGTTTTTACTGTGGGTCACAGATTTTCCGACCCTGATTTATGTTGGTTGGTATTGTTAATTACTATTTGAAAAGTATTTTGTGGGAATGCTTAAGGATTTTTGATGTTTACTTTAGTTTTGTTTTTGGCCTTAAGGCTTTAGGATACCTATTTTAAGGGCAAATATTCAGAACCTTACAGATATGGAATATTTTCAATTTCCCTCCTACAAATTCTGTGAATTGAGATTGCCCTGGGTTCTGGTTATCTTGAATGTTACTATATTTATAAAGATTAAAAATCACTGTCTATACCATATAATTTGCATGTTAACCATGTAATATTTTGAGAGTACAACAATTAACTGAGGAAATGCCCTAAGATACAGGCATTTCCTTCCCAACAAAACAAGTTAGCACTCCTGAGGATTGAGACTCATGTTTTCATAATAAAGATATCCCTTGAAATACAGAGCAGTTCATTTCTTTCATATGCTGTACTTGAAATTCTATGTTGATATTGGCTTTAAAATACAATTTACAAAAATTTGTAGTAAATATGTTTAATTGCAAATCCTCATTATAATATTCAATGGAAATTATTAGACTGTGAGTTTCTACACAAGATGATATAAAAAGACATAGTAATGAGTGAGACAAGTATTAAATTTTCTCCCTGACACTGGGGCCATCATCTGCTTTTTTGAAATATGTTTTCTACAAGAAAAGTCCTGGAAGAGAGTCATATTACTCTAAAATATTGTGTTTACTATTTTTTGTAAAATATTTCACTAGCTTTTTTTCTCTCCTTTCTGTATCTGTTTATATATAACTATTTTACATCTAATTATTTTAACAAAATCTTAGATTATTGACCTGAAAGGACCTTGGAAACTGTCTCTACGTTCTCTGTATGAAGGAACTGAAGTCTGAGAGTGTTATGCTTTTTATGTCTGTACTCAGGAAGGTGGTGACAGATTGAGGCATAGAACCAGCATTTACAGAACCAGGGAACTTCTTAGAACTAACCCACAATTTTTTTTTCTTATTGGTCTCCCTCTGTTCCTAAGACAACCTAACAACTTCCCAGAAAAATTGTTGGCATAAAAAGCTTAGAATGGGATATATGGTACTTTACAAATTTTGTAGAATAATTTTGACAACATTTACCAGCAAGTACTGTTTTGCTTTACAGAATAGATAGATTTCATCTATCTATCTAATCTATTATCTATGTATTCATTATAATCTTAATCTCTGTCCATGTCATCAACAGCATGATTTATTTAAAAAAAAAAATCAAAATTTTTGGAGCCCAAAAGTTAAAACTCAAAATCCATCTTATTAGATGTATCACCTTTGAAATTTACTTAAATCTTCTCATCATTAGTTTTCACATCCCTAAAATGAGGATTATAATGTATACCTTAGGTGTGATACGAGTGATTTTTATCAACCTCATTTTGCTTATTGATATAATCCATAGATATTGTATGGTAGTCATTTAATGATTTGTTGATTGAGGAATTACTTCATTCTTGTTTTAAAGGACAATTCTCATTCGTATCTGGTGAGAATTGAAAAAACATCTTCATATAGCTGCTTTAGCAACTTCAATGCACTATATGTTTATGTCCCTCCAGAATTCATATGTTAGAATCCTAATCTCCAAGTTGGTGGTTTTAGGAGGTGTAGCCTTTGGGAGGTGATCAGGTCATGAGAGCAGAGCCCTCATAAATTGGATTAGTGCTTTTATAAAAGAAACTCCAGAAATATTACTTCCCCTTTCACTACGTGAGGACAATGAAAAGAAAGCCACCTATGACCAGGAAGCAGCTCTCCCCATATACCAAATCTGTCGGCACCCTAATCGTGGACTTCCAGTCTCCAGAATTGTGCAAAATAAATGTTTGTTGTTTACCCAGTCTGTGGTATTTTGCTATGGCAGCCTGGACAGACTAAGACGGTCACCAAATAAATTTGAAAAATGCGTGAAGTACAGCAGCTTTAATGTCAAAGTCAGTGAGACTCATTTAAATTTGTAGATGGAAGAGAACTTTAAATTTATGTTACCAACCACACATTTTACCAAAGAGAAAATTTAGGATGATGGTGTTTACACAAAAAGTTAATGTCATTTCTGTGGCTAGAACATAGATCTCTTCACTTTCAATCCCCAGCACTTTCCACAATAGTTTCCCACCTTTCTTAATAAAAGGGCAATTGTGCTGGGACCAGGTATACTGGCATATGGCATATTTTAACATATATGTCAAGACCATGAGAAATGTCAGACGAATTTTGCAAAGATTTTGCTAATTATTCACACATTAGGATATGCATTTATTCAGATTAATATCTATTCATTAAGGTCATATCAGTTACAATCAATTGTTAAGTATGTGCTCTAAGTTATAACAAAATTAAACATTAGACTGGAAAACATCACAGATCATTTTCCTGTGTTCTTGTGTTAGAATAAGGCTAGAATTTTTTTTCTGTAATTCATGAAACATAATTTTTTATTCTCTGTTTTTATTGTTATTTTTATTGTTATTATCATCATCATTATTATATGTATTGGCCTGTAGGAAAAGCAAAGGCATATTTTCAGTCCTATTTTTGCACATAATTTTATTGCATTCATTGGTGTATTAACATTCCCTTGACTTCATCTCGTTCTTTCTCTCCTTATTTTCTAGCCTGTCAGAATGCACATAATTTTATAAAGAGCCTTAAATCATTTTTTTAGAATAGATGTTTGAATAAATAGTATTCATTATTCAAAATTTCCATCACTGGGAAAATGATTTGATGAACAATTTTTTGCTCTACATATAGCTATTCTGATAGCTAAAAGGCAACTTTTTGAAAGGATTGAAGCAGCTGAAAAATCTTCAGAAAACAGAAGTAAGGGAATGTGTCACTGAAGTGTGAAAATGATGATGTTACTACTACTAATAGACTGAGAAGAGGTGAAAGAAGAGAAAAAGTGAAGAAAAAGAAAAAGGAAGAGGAAGGAGAAGAATTTAGTCTTAGTATTAGGCACTGTGCAAAAAAAAAAAAAAAAAAATCTAACCCAATCTAAACCAATTTTACTCAGGAGAAAAATGAGCCTTAGAGAAGTTAACTTGCTTCATGTTAGACAACATGTAAGTTATCAAAAAAATAAAAATAAAAACCAAACTCAAATCTGCTACAAAAACTTTTTAAAATTAAAAACAACATGAATTCAAATTTTATTTTCTGCTTTTCCTTTGGTATGATTTATTAATCTCACAAGTAACTTTGGAACCAACTGGGGTTTCTCATATAATCCATGCTACTACATCCTGAGAGAATTTAGCTCTGTCCTGAAATGACATCCAAAGCCAATATTTATAACTCAGTCCTATGTCCTTGCCAAGTTTCCTGTGCTAATGATCTTAAGCTTCAATAACAGCTGTCATATAGATGAATTGCAAGGTAGTTTGGGAGCTATATGAACATATCACACAGCTTATATCACACACATATTTCCTCCATCACCTCTGGATTAAAATGTCAACTATTTTAAGAATTCCTAGCAAAAAATACCTGAATACATCTACTGCAGCCAACTGGAAATCCAGAATAAAAATTAAGGTACAGAATATCATTATCACACAAATTAAATTGGACATGGAAAATAATATTTGGACTTTATAAAATGATAAAATTATCATTTTTCCTATTTTCATTCATTTGCTTTTAAAAAGAAAATGTAGGAATAAATCTAGTTATCAGCATTTTATGGTTAATTAATTCAGGAGTTATTTTTTTTTTTTTTTTTTTTTTTTTTTTTTTTTTTTTTTTTTTTTTTTTTTTTTTTTT
>NW_007726387.1:776757-777011 GCF_000696425.1 Galeopterus variegatus | reverse complement strand
TAAACTAATGGATGTTTGTTGCCCCATGCATGGCAGTTCAGTGGGGCGGGTTGAAGCACAGGACACCGGGGCGGGCAAACTGCTGAATCTAGCTCTGCCACTTCCTAAACGGTAGGTTTAGACAAGTTACTTAATCTCTCCGAATCTTGGTTTCTTTGAATGTAAAATGCTGCTGCTGCTGCCGCTGCCGCCAACAATGATGATACTAATGCCGACTTCATAGACTTGTTGCAAGAATATGATGAATTACTGTG
>NW_007726387.1:767811-775935 GCF_000696425.1 Galeopterus variegatus | reverse complement strand
TTTCAGGTATTTTGTTATAAGCAACAGAAATGGACGAATACACCTGGCGAATGCAACACCCCCTTTCTGTGTTTGCTGATCTTTGGTAATTCAGTCCTTCCTCCTTCCACCTTCCACCCCAACCCTACTGCATCCAAGTCTGCCTCTCCCTTCCTACCCTAATTCTTAAATAATCCATTCTCTCGATGGAGGAGGAAAGGTGGTTTGGTGGCGGTCCACAAAAGGGAGAGATAATCCCAAGAGGGATACAGTGTGGCTCTGACTAACGTGAATAGAGAATCGACTTTCACTGGCTAAACAGGTATTTGCATTTTGAAGGAAGAGCCCGTTTATCCTTCAGGATCCCTAATTGGCTAATTATTTCAGGAAGATGGGTCTTTTCATCATCCCTGACTTACTGGAAAGGCACAGGGTTTGCATGGGGCAGGACAAGCGAGGTTTGAGGTGCCCTGCTGGACAGGCTGATGTGACCCTCTCCACCCAGATGCCAATGGACACCTGGAACTCAGGACTGAAGTCATCATCCCCACACACTGGCTTCTCCCCTGTGGTACCTATTTCAGCTGGTGGTGCCTTAATGTCCCCCCAACCCCACCCCGTGCCATCTCCCAAACTAGAAGAAACACTGGGCATCATCCCTGACACCTCCCTCTCCCCCCACCACAGTCATCCATGCTGTCCCTTATTACCCTTCCCCTGTCACCCAAAGGACAAGCGAAAGATCAAAAACACAATGCACTTAACTGTCTTACTAATTGCTCTGGCTTCCTACTGCCTTCAGGGAATATCTCAAGGCAAGTGAGAGTGTTTGAAAATCTGTATCTCAAATTGTCTTATTAAAATTTTTGAAATTTTTATGGCCCACTTCTTGTCAGATCTGATTAGATTATTGCTTTTACCTTAGAGTTTGGCTGTGGAAAAGCTCTTGCCACAGGAGGGTGATCATCGACTCTCCATTTTCTCGCCGTTCACGTGCGCTTGCATGGTGAGCAGATTGTCTTCAGTCCTCAGTTCTGTTTCTTGCAGGAATCTTGAAATTCCTGGTCCATTTTGTGAGGGTTAGTTTAGTGAGAACTGAACATATAATCAGTGAGTCTGTTTAACCAAGCACACATAAACGTGATGAAATAAATGAAAACTGCTGAAAGGAGCAAATGCATGAGGGATATGCTAGACACCCTTCCCCACCCCGCGTGGGGACCTCTCCCTCTTACCTCAGAATGCCACACAGCAGCGGCGCCCCGGTCTGCCTGCATATTAAATATTAGTAAAGTTTATCTCATTACAAAAAAAGGAAACATTCGTAGAGGTTTCATGTTTTCATTTTGTGCACCTCCCCCCACCACTGCCCCTAGTGGTGCCTGGTGAAGGCTGCTGCCCTTTGTCATGGTGACCCCACCCATAGGACATACAAGCTGCTTAATTCTTGTTGCAGGTGGAAAAAATCTGGGAGACCTCATGTGTCAAGCTAGGGCTGGGGCTCACAGACCCCTCAAGCCCGTTGTACAGACTGGGTCACAAACCCCTCACATGCAGGTCCACCAGCTAGGTAAATAGGAAAAGATCCTGGGAGCCGTGGGTAAAAAATTAATAGGCTTTATTCAGAGCTAGGAGCAGCTGTCATAGNTAGAGGTTTCATGTTTTCATTTTGTGCACCTCCCCCCACCACTGCCCCCAGTGGTGCCTGGTGAAGGCTGCTGCCCTTTGTCATGGTGACCCCACCCATAGGACATACAAGCTGCTTAATTCTTGTTGCAGGTGGAAAAAATCTGGGAGACCTCATGTGTCAAGCTAGGGCTGGGGCTCACAGACCCCTCAAGCCCGTTGTACAGACTGGGTCACAAACCCCTCACATGCAGGTCCACCAGCTAGGTAAATAGGAAAAGATCCTGGGAGCCGTGGGTAAAAAATTAATAGGCTTTATTCAGAGCTAGGAGCAGCTGTCATAGTGACCTCCCAGAGTGTCCCGAGAAGCGCCATGTATCAGAGCCGTTAGTCCTTTATACTTAGGTCCATAACCCAGGACACCTGGGTGCCCATACACAATTACAATAGATAATAACCAAGGAACACCTGGGCTCACGTGGCTATTTACAGCAAATACTCAGCAAGATTCTGAATATCTGTGGGGCCCTGACCATTTTCCTATATCTTCCCTACATCAGGTCTTTCCAGAAGCAGAGGTGAGCTCATGGGATCTGCCTTTCAGGCAGGTGGATCCTTTGGAGGATTGGAGAGGAGCCAGACCCAAGAAGTCCTCAAGGATGTGCGGGGTTAACCGTCAGAAAAATCCTTTCCCTAACCCTCGTAGGTCATCTAAGTTTTACCGTGGATGCCTTTTGAAGTAGCCCTTCATATCTTTCTTAAGCCTCAAACATACTATCTCACTCAAGTATGAAAGGGATTAGACCAACACTTTTGTTTTGCACATTTTTCATGCACCTCTAAGCTTTGATCATTTCTCTGGGGGGGGGAAATGAGGATGAGGTTTTTGCTTGTCGCTAACCTATAGGTCCCACCATCCCTTAACTATTTCATTTTGTTCTACCTCCTCCAGCTCCATGTTCTTTCTTCAATATTCCAGGAGTATATAAACAATTTTATACTAGGGAAGGAAAATGTTTTCTAGTTCGGAGGATGAGGTTTTTGCTTGTCGCTAACCTATAGGTCCCACCATCCCTTAACTATTTCATTTTGTTCTACCTCCTCCAGCTCCATGTTCTTCCTTCAATATTCCAGGAGTATATAAACAATTTTATACTAGGGAAGGAAAATGTTTTCTAGTTCAGCTCCACTGGAGATGCAATTGCTCAATTAGACTTTCTGGAAACCTCAACTGTTAGGTTGACACCTAAACACCACTTAAGGTTCCTTAATAGTCTCATCCCCATAGCAGCTTAGGGACAACTAAGAACTAAGGTAGAGGCAATGACTTCTCCAGGAGGCATTTTATCCTTGTCATGGATAGCCCATCCTGCAGACCACCTCACCCCTATAGCAACCCCCTTCCTCATCGTCCACCCAGAGAACAGACAAGGAATCAGGAAGGGAGGGGGAGGCCTTCGCTCTCCCCACTGGCTCCCGGCCTCTTATCAATAGTGAAGGATGGAGCATGAGGGACATGGCAGATCCAGTCAGCTTTTCTGGGTGCACATGCGACTGAGCAGGATGGTTACTCATTGTGAAAGCTCAAGTTCAAAGTGGTTTATGAGCCTGCTGCGTCTCAAAGAGGCTTGCTTGAACTCCCCACCCCAACAGGTAAATGTGATTGAGTGCCGAGACCTGGGCTACCACGAATCTCCCTCTGCCCAGGGTCTCCTCCTCCCCATGCCCTCGGGCCGCTCCTCCCACCTTCCTTGTACTCTGGGTCCCCCACCTCGACAGATGGTGCTCACTAAGCACTACAGATTGTTTTTCTCTGGGTACCATCTCCACTCTTAACTTCCACCTAACATTCTTAGCTAATCCTTTTTCCTGCCATCCTCTTAAGCTGTTTACAGAAGTGAAGCGATCCTGCGTGTATGCTGGCTATTACAAATAATTTCCGAGTTTATAATTTTGACATGACTCTCCATACTCACATTCAAGTTTTCTACACACTACGTAGAGAAGTTACAGAGTCCTGTGAGTAAGAGTAGCTGACCCCCCACCCCCTCTCCACCTCCACATCCTGGGGTGATGCTCAGAACGCTTTTCTTAGCTGACAGCTCAGAGCCTGTCATCTTTCATAAACGTCATTTACTTTATTTCTCCCAAAATTTATTACCTTGATCTTACCATGCTGAAGCTCATCTGCTTCTCTTCTGCCCACTCACCCAGCTTGGTAAGATCTTCCTGCTGTTTATCACTATCAGTTTGGCATTTCACCATCTGGGAGAGCTTAGTGTTTTCTAGACACATGGAAACATCCCTCGTATTCCAGCCGAACGTTGTTTGTAAAACCAGTAACTCAGACTGGCCCCAGCGCTTTTCCATGCAGTGAAGCAAGCACCCACTTAAATTAACTTCTGCCTTCTTTCCCCACACCAGTTCACTCCCATTGTCGCATCATTCTCCTGACATAGTTCTATACTTTTCCTTTCTTTGTGAATGTTCTCAGAGTACTTATTCTCAGAGCATTGGCTTCATATTCCCTGCTCGAGCTCTTTCATCGACCTTGGTTTAAGGAAGCTCCCTGTTTTTTCTACAAAGATGAATTTTGCAGCTTCCTCAGTCTTGTCTCATTGTGCTTGTCAGGTCAGCTATGCCATAGCTACATAATCACATTTTTGTCTCTATTCTCAGAGATTATGAGGTGTCATAAATAATCCATTACCTTTTATGGCTGGAGACTGGGAACTTTTGTTCAAATGTGGTTGGGAGAATTTTCCCTGGCCGAAAGAGCTTTCCTAGGGCTTGTATACAGGAATATGAGGACAGTTTTTGCCAAGACCTATCCTAGATACCTTGGTGTTTCACCACCAACAAGCGTGTGGTCCACTAGTTAGGACCTTTTCCCCAAATATGCCACGCTCTCTCCTGACCTTGGCTTCCAAAGCTTAGTCATGCTGTTCCTCTCGGCCTTCAGTGTCCCTCCCTGGTGAGTCTCCAGCATGGTTCCTTGCAGAGGCTGAGACAGAGGGAAGGATTTCCATGTGCAGAATGTCTTCTGAATAGACAGCACACATACTTACCTGGCAGGGGAGATACCATGATCATGAATAGACAGCACACACACTCTCCCTCAGCGTGCTAACTCTCCCTTAAATCATTTGTAACACTATGTATGCATGTTGGAAACAGTGATATCTCCCTACTCCTTCCCCACAGATCTCTGGGAGTTGTAAAAGTGTTCTGTTGACCAGTGTCTTGATTTTATTTCTCTCAATGCTATCCCACTATTTCCCATAATGCATACCGCAGGATGTGTTTGCTGTGTGTGTGTCCAGTAAGTTTGGGATGTAAAACTGTACAGGTGTCTTTACTGCTGAACTTCTCAAAGCCTCATTTAACTCATTTAACTGACTGCAGAACCTCCTTTCCCGGAGCATCTTACAGGACGAGTGGTCTGTAGGATACGCGTTGGAGCATATTGTCAGTGGGTCCTACGTCAGCATGTCAGAATCACTTAGGAAGCTTTGACAATCTGGAGTGTGGGAATCTACTTGGTTGTTGTTGTTTGTTGTTTTTTCTTAAAGCTTTCCTGTTGATTTTTTTTTTTTTTTCTTTTCTGGCATCTCCGATACGGGGATCCAAACCCTTGATCTTGCTGTTATAACACCACACTCTAACCAACTGAGTTAACAAGCCAGCCCTTTCCTGGTGATTTTGATGATCCATAACATTTGGGTTTCTCTGCTCTAGACTTTTGATCTTTAAGGCTTCAGAGATACTATACCTGTGAACATCCTGAGCCCTCTCTATAGAAGTTTGTATCCCTAGGTCCCTTGTAGATAAATAAGAAATTTGTATATACGAGAGAGATGGCTGGAAACTTACCAGGGAAACCACCCAGAGCCCTCGTGTCTTGGGGAACATTACTGGTCTGTGTTCAGGAATTTAGAAACGACTTCCCCAGCATCATAGCTATCCCCATCTGCTCACATTCAAATCCACCTTCAGAGCCCATGGTGCTTACCCCAACTGTTCTCACTCATGTCAGTTTGGGCTGTTCCACAGCTTTCTGTGTTTTGTTTCATTGTCTGCATGTTGCCTCCCTGCAGGACCATATTGAGAGTAAGACGCAATTGAATACTTTTTTTGAATTTCCACATAGCCCCTCATACAGAGCCAAACTAATAGTAATAGAGAAAACAAGGGACAAAAGAGACCTTGGTCTAAAAGGAACAAAAAAGGATTAAGGTTGACTCTAGAATTAAAAAGCAGATAGAGAATGGTGGTAAATGTGGTAAGAGGGGTGGGTGTACAGCTTACCCTGCTGAGATGGCAGTATTTTAAATGTTAGGTAAGTATCTTATTCCACTCTGATTTTTTTCTTTGTTACTTCTCTGTTCTTCATTTTTTAGGTCAATGATCCATCACTAGTAGTACAGTAAGGTGACCAACTTGTCCCAATTTGTGTGGGACTTTCCCAGTTTCTGCAACAGAAGTCCACTGTGTGGGAAACCCCTTACTGGCAAACTGGACAGTAGGTCACTCTACTCAGGAGACAAAAAGAGCTCCCCGATCAAATAAAACTGGGAAATGATATATAACACTCTACCCACCTGAATTCATTTCCTATTGCTGCTATAACAAATCACCACAAATTTAGTGGCTTAAAACACTCATTTATCATCTTATATTTCTGGAGATCAGAAATCTGAAATGGGTTTTACAGGGCTAAAATCAAGGTGTTGGCAGAGCTCCATTTTTTCTGAAGGCCAGAAGGGAGAATTCCTTTGCTTGCCTTTTCCAACTTCCATAGGCCACCCACATTCCTTGGCTCATGACCCCTTCCTCCACCTTCAGAGCCAGCAATCCCATCACCCCAGAGACAGGGCCGTTACTCAAAAGTCTTCAAGCTTCTTCTGTGGAATTGACTTCAAAGCACACAGCACAATATTTTGAACATCCTTAGTGCTTGTAAATATTGGTCTTTGGAAGACATGTTTGATTTTTTTTTGGACCAAAGGTTACTCTCACAAAGGTCCGGTGACCATGGCAGATGATCAGACTGGGCAGGAATATCATTTGTCTCAAATTCTGGAAGAACATTAATCAGGAAGTCTCAGCTTTCTCATGGTAAAGAGGAGACAGGAGATACTTCATCCCTTTCATGTTCTACACAGTAAGTGTCTATTCTCTTTGCACCAAGGCTGAAGGGAAAATCCTGGCCATGTGAGGGCCACTGGGCTGTGAAGTTGCTTGAAGATTCCGTCATCTCGGACTTTGGGGAGAGAGCGTCCTGGGGCTGTGGAAGGTCCCTGGCACCCGCTGCTTTAGTTCTGCTGATGCCACTACAGTGACCCCACTCTAGGCTGTGCCCCTTAGGGGCCTACAGCTGGAAGAGGCCCAAGAGTAGAAGTAGCTGTCCCGGAATGGGCCAGGTCTGAGGGAGCATGGCAGAGCCAGCCATGAGGGGGCATTCATGGCCTTCATTTAAATCGTGTTTGAGTGTTTACTGAGTCTGTGTGTATTGGGGTTCTCCAGAGAGACAGAATCCATAAAATATGTTATAAAAATATATGAGAGGGGAATTATGAGGGGAATTAGCTCACTTGAATTGTTACAAGAAGTCCCACGATAGGCCGTCTGCAAACTGGATGCTGGTAGCGTGGCTCAGGCCAAGTCTAAAAGCCTCAAAACCAGGGAAGCCAGTGGTGCCCTTGGTGTAAGTCCTGGAACCCAAAAGCTGAAGAGTCTTGAGCTCTGATGTCCACAGACAGGAGAGAAGAGTGTATCCCAGCTTCAGTAGATAAAGAGAGCGATTCTCCTTTTTCCTCCATTTTTTTCCTCTTGGGACCCCCAGCAATGGATGGTTCCTGCCCATACTGAAGGCAGATCTTTCCCACTCAGTCCACTCAGGCTCTCATACTAATCTCTTCTGGAAATACCCTCATGGACACACCTAAAAAGATAGCTTTACCCGGTTTCTCAGCATTCCTTCATCTGATCAAGTTGACACCTAGAATTAGCCTTCACACTGTGTCTGTGAGGCCAGAGCGTCCAATGATTAGTCACTGCACACTGAGGAAACGAGTCCAGAGTGAGCAGAGGCGGTAGGATATGAGTTGGGGAGGGGCCAGAAAAGGAGAACAGAAGCCAGTGCATATGGCCATCTGTCTGTCCACTCTGCCTATCATACCCGTCACTCCTGTGTAACCACAGACTACTGGACAAAAGCTCTAAGGATTCTCAATTCTCAAAGGAATAGTGGTTTTTCTTAGCATAAGTTTGTGTGAACTGTATTTCATTACTTTCTTGTTCTTCTGCATTTCTCTGGTATTTTACTCAACAGGCAACATTCCATGCCTGTGCCAAAACTGAGCCAGGTGCTATGGGAGACATTGTCTCTGTCCTTGGGCAACTTGAATCTCCTTGGTAGACAAGAATAATATGCATACAGACTGTAGAGTGGGAAAGGCTGGCGGGTTTCACTGCAAATGTCACCTCCAGCTAGTGGTGACTTGGTAGAGTATTGCA
>NW_007726387.1:763768-767417 GCF_000696425.1 Galeopterus variegatus | reverse complement strand
GGCTGGCGGGTTTCACTGCAAATGTCACCTCCAGCTAGTGGTGACTTGGTAGAGTATTGCACCAAATCTCAGACACCAGTGATTGTAAGATGCCATTTTATGTGCTCTTAGGAAAAAAAATGTTGCCAATTAAATTGTGAGCAATTGCTTTCTTATTAGTTAGAATTTTTATTTATACTTTTTTGATAAAGCCTTTTTAGACTTATTTAGACATAGTGCTGTGGGGTTTATTTTAACATACATGTCTCTCATTCATTCTTAAAGTGGAGAGTAATAGCAAAATAAACTGGCGGTGGTCTTCCTAAGCTTTTTCATACTCACAGTGTTATTCATCTGAGGCATTTTTGACTTGGAGTTATTGATGTCTGTGTTTCCCACACAGTGCCTTCTCTGTACCGTCAAGAGCATTGGTGAGGGAGCATTTCTTACAAGAATTCTCTTGACTTTCTCCCAAATCTTGACACCTATTACTGTGTAAATTGACGTGCACACAGGTAATGACAACCACAGCACAAGAACTACCTGGCAACAGTGACTGTAAGACGCATCCCAATTTCCAGGGTGTCAAAAGTGAAAAAATACATCTCAGACTCAATGAAATATGACAGACTCAGTCAACATGNGGCTGGCGGGTTTCACTGCAAATGTCACCTCCAGCTAGTGGTGACTTGGTAGAGTATTGCATCAAATCTCAGACACCATTGATTGTAAGATGCCATTTTATGTGCTCTTAAGAAAAAAAATGCTGCCAATTAAATTGTGAGCAATTGCTTTCTTATTAGTTAGAATTTTTATTTATACTTTTTTGATAAAGCCTTTTTAGACTTATTTAGGCATAGTGCTGTGGGGTTTATTTTAACATACATGTCTCTCATTCATTCTTAAAGTGGAGAGTAATAGCAAAATAAACTGGCGGTGGTCTTCCTAAGCTTTTTCATACTCACAGTGTTATTCATCTGAGGCATTTTTGACTTGGAGTTATTGATGTCTGTGTTTCCCACACAGTGCCTTCTCTGTACCGTCAAGAGCATTGGTGAGGGAGCATTTCCTACAAGAATTCTCTTGACTTTCTCCCAAATCTTGACACCTATTATTGTGTAAATTGACGTGCACACAGGTAGTGACAACCACAGCACAAGAACTACCTGGCAACAGTGACTGTAAGTCACATCCCAATTTCCAGTGTGTCAAAAGTGAAAAAATACATCTCAGACTCAATGAAATATGACAGACTCAGTCAACATGACTGCCATGATCAGCTATGCATGTCTGCCTGGGAATGGGGTTGACATTGGGCCTGCATTCTTGTCACTAAGCAATAATTTGCTCCCATATAATTTGCAAAACTGAATGGTTTCCAGTGTGACAGCAGTAGTGAGGAATTCTCCATGAGCTAGAGGCGGGAAGGTTTTATGCATGAAGTGGATCTAAAAAGGTAAGACCTGGCCTGGACAAGAGGAGACCACTTCCAGCAGAGGAAGAGCATGAGCACAGTTCAGAAGGTTCAAAAGAGTAAATAAGCATGTCATGTGGAGAGGAAAATGGGGCAACCAGGCTCGGGTGGGGGGTAGCTACGGACTTGTGGGATATGAAGTCATGAGTTTTTGCTCTAAGGACATAAGTTCACTTGTGTGTGTGTTTTCACTTGTGGACACATAATGAACAGTTCTTGTATTTCTATAACTTTTATTTCTTTCCTTACCATAGGTCCCGATGTTTTTAGTTCAAAGAGTCTTGCCCTTCAAGCCCAGAAGAAGATTCTGAGCAAAATAGCCAGCAAAACCGTGGCCAACATGTTGATTGACGACACCAGCAGTGAGATCTTTGATGAGCTCTATAAAGTCACCAAAGAGCACACTCACAACAAGAAGGAAGCCCACAAGATCATGAAAGACTTAATCAAAGTGGCAATCAAAATTGGGATCCTCTACCGGAACAACAAGTTCAGCCAAGAGGAGGTTGTTATCGTGGAGAAGTTCCGGAAGAAGCTGAACCAGACCGCCATGACCATCGTCAGCTTCTATGAGGTGGAATACACCTTTGATAAGAATGTGCTGTCCAAGCTCCTGCACGAGTGCAAGGACCTGGTGCATGAACTGGTGCAGCGACACTTGACGCCCAGGACCCACGGGCGCATCAACCACGTCTTCAACCACTTTGCCAATGTGGAATTTCTCTCCACCCTCTATAGTCTGGATGGAGACTGTAGGCCTAACCTCAAGAGGATCTGTGAAGGAATCAATAAACTGCTAGATGAGAAAGTCCTTTGAATGCCTTCCCTCCTCCTGGACTTGGCTGCTTTAAAGTTATAGCACCCAACACGGTCCGGGTGAGAATCAAGAAAACAAGCAGAAACCCTTGTCAAAGATGTCCATGTTCTGTTCTGTTCATCCTTCTGATGCTGATTCTAAACTGAGTGCGGGTGTGTTTATCCCCTGAGCGTTATCTGATGAGGTCTGCACCTAAAGTCACCTTCAAGCCTAAAGGACATTTCATCTATTCTATTCATCTTGTGGAGTGGAAGGAGCCCTGGACCAGGAGCCAGAGGACATAGATTCGGTTCCCAGCTCCACCAGTGACAACTCTGTCCTCTCTATCCTGCAATCACATGATGCCTGCCTGCCTACTTCACAGCACTGTTGTGAGGATTGAATGAGATGATGTATGTTCATGCTTTTGAAAATATTAATGTAAGGTCTTAATATTTTCTGTTCTGAATGTAAGAGGAATAAACCTGGAGCTAGGCTATTAAACAGCATAGAAGAAAAGAACAATAGAATCTAATGGGCTAGGTTTGCAATTTGTCTCTAAATGTGCTGCCTCAAATGAGATAAAATGAAATCCAAAGGTGTGAAAAAGTATGGCTACCAATTGAAAAAATGTTTTTCAAGAGTTGTGTTTTTTAGGTCTTAGAGGTGCAGGGTTATGATTCTGTGGAGGGAAACTTTCCACGGGGGGTAGGAAGAGAGTTTTTCACCCGTAACACAGAAGCAGAGGAGCACTGTGCTCCCCCTGCAGGACCAGCCTTCCCTCCTCTAAAGGGCAGCCACTCTGTGGCAGGGGAGAGTCAGGCAGAATGAACCCCTATCTGTCTTTCTTGGCCTTTCACAGTCATTTTGTGCTGTTTTCTGTGGTTCATTAATAAATCAAAACTACCCTTCAAACAAGAGGTCTTGGAGTTGTGATTCAAAATAAAATTCACTGGAGTTAGATCGTGTTAAGAATAATGGGATTGGAAGGAAGAAGAAAAGGAAGAGCAGGACTCTGCACTCAGACCCCCAGGGGACGTAGCCCCAGGGAGCTCACACAGTGGGGAGCGATGTCCATTGAGCCTACGTTGGCCAGTCAGCCTCAACGGGCTCCCATGTCAACATCAGTGCAAGCTGTCCAATTAAGTTCTTCAGCCACAGCACCCAGAATTAGTTCATAGGAAGGACATCTGGTACAGGATGTCATATCCTCCATATTTGACAAGCACAGCCTGTCCCCTCTTCTCAGATGCGAGGGCTAAATGATGATGCCCTGTGCGTACCGAGGCTGGGCTGGTTGCTGCTCATTTGGCAGTGCTGGTGGGGGCTGCAGGCAGCGGGCTCCTCTTCCTTCCCAGCTGCCTGCTAGGCACTGGTCCAGCAGTAACTGGATTTTCACC
>NW_007726387.1:756943-763268 GCF_000696425.1 Galeopterus variegatus | reverse complement strand
GCCTGTCCCCTCTTCTCAGATGCGAGGGCTAAATGATGATGCCCTGTGCGTACCGAGGCTGCGCTGGTTGCTGCTCATTTGGCAGTGCTGGTGGGGGCTGCAGGCAGCAGGCTCCTCTTCCTTCCCAGCTGCCTGCTAGGCACTGGTCCAGCAGTAACTGGATTTTCACCTGCAGAGTCCTCAAGGCCTGTCTTGATCTACTCATCTAAGGATGGCTTTCTGGTTTAAGAGGTGGTTCTAGAAGTTGGTTTGTTTTTTAATTAAGTGGGCCATTACATCTCTGTAATGGTTCAACTCTCTTCTGTCCACGTGAGAAATTGGTTCAACTCTCTTCTGTCCACATGAGATATAGTGGGGAAGAAGGCAGGATCCCCAGCCAAAGACGGTTGTCTCCAGGGAAGCCAGGTCCTTCCTGCTGTGGTTAGGGAAGGATCAGCACTTCCACCAGCAGGTCCCAGCAAGTGCAACTGCTCCGTGTGGACCAAACATTTTCTATTGCCTTAGGCTCCCCCACTGAGGGAGCCAATATGCTCTCTACTACAAGCATAGCTGGGTGTACCCCAAATTTATCAACAGCAGTCAGGGGGAGCTGGGCTACCCAGACACAACTAACCTCTCCCTCCTCTAAAAATATACAGCCAAAACCAATCCCACATATACATTTCATATATACTATATTGGCATCTAACCTCAAGTGATTCTTGAGTTTCCTCAACCAGCTAAAAGACCTACAAATTTCAGAGACTTTACAAAACAATCTGGTGACCAAAAAAAGAATCTCATTCCACAGCCATATTGGTTCATCCTGAGGACTGCAATCACATTGCTTGTTGGCCCTGAGAAGCTATTTTGGCTGAAAAAGTGTGAGAGGCCAGCAGATGCTTTCCAATGCTGGACTCTGTAGATGTGTATTTGTTCTCAGAACTCTGTACAAAATCGTCAATAATGAAAACCCACAAAACAAAGTTAGAATATCTACATTTAGGTGTCACCCAATAACAAAGTTTCATCATTTTGCAAAAATGAAGGGAAAGTAGACTAATTTCAAAAGAAGCAATAGTACAAAATCAATTGATCAAGCCCCACACAGACTCCAGAGAGCACAGCCTGACTGTGCAAATCTAGTAGGAGATGTGACTCACTCTTTAAGAGTGGGGTTGGGGGCAGTAGGAGCAGCTCGTATCAGTCATCTGGAAACATCACTGGGTCTTTGACCGTCTCTCAACACTCAGCTCTGTCTCCACGGGAGGACATCAGGGACTTGTGCTGAAATTCCCACTGTGCCCTTTGGTACGTCCTTCCTTGTATATCTGAACCCACAGAAACACATTCCCTGACAGCTGCCACCTGCCGTGTGTCTGTATTACTCTTCCTCCCTGTGTTTGCATCTGTGAGTCTTGACACCCTCAGTCACTCCAGGTCTCTGCTCAGCGACAATTCAAAATGAAAAGACTTCTCCATCTGTGCTTCCCCTCCAAACTCCCATCTCCCCCATCTGTACATTTTTCAGAAGCAAATCAGTACATTACTTGGCTGTTCCAACGAACTTGCATCCATTAATTTAAAAAAAAAAAAAACTCAAATCAGGCCTGCATGCCCTCTGCCCCAATCCCAATATCTTTGTGCTTTTTCTTTTTTCTTTTTTTAAAATTCAACATGATCCCAGAGATCAAGAGTAAAACCCACCAGTGAAACTTCTAGATCAGCCAACTTTGGTTGAGAAGATTTTGCATTAGGAGGAGTTGTCCAACAATGTACTGGGATGTTGACAAGAGAGTCATGAATCAGATGGCCTTGGAGGAAAGGGTCGCCAAGGTCTTTCCAACTTAGAGTCACGAGGTCACATGGATTTCTTTTGTGTAGTCTGACCCTGCTACATAAGCCACAGCCCTAGCTGGGCTGGGCCTTGGGCTCTGCTTAGATGGAGGTCTTGCTTGTTAGAGAGAAACGACTCTTCTACAACACTGTTCCTCAAAATAGCATCTACGAATCCCTGAAAGTCCTAGGGGGTGGGGGAGAGGAGGGAGGAGGAAGAATCCAAGAGTTCCAAAAGGAGTTTTTAATTTTTTTTCATTCTGACAACTTTAAAGAAATAAATAAAATCAACGTAAGAACATTCTGAGTCATGGGAATGACCTTATAGTCAAGTAATGCCATCTGGTTTCAAAGTCTGAGTTTCTCTCTGTGTTTACAGTGTCATTTGTGCTGATTGAGTACCTCAAGTGAAAGAGAAGAATTAATGTGTTTTTCAGACTAAGTCTGGTGTCCCCTAGGGGTCTGCAGACAGAGTGTTCAATTTTGAGAAATACTGCTACAACATGTGAAAGGGGAGGCTTGCAGAGAGTGAATGCATGTCACCCTGACCTTGACAGTGACTCATTTGTGGGGTCTCAAAGGTTGAGAGGTGAGCCAGTGTCTGGGGGACATATAGGTCTGCATGCTGTGAGTATGTGCAGGTAGGCTTCCACAGGTCCTGCCTGCCCTTTGGAAATTGGCCAAGAAAAGCTACCACATATAAATCAAGCCAAATAATTGACCAATCCATCCTTGCAATCGTAATACTAAATCTCAAAGGCACAAGAGTGTTCAGTGATGCACAAAACAGGCACTGCTCCTTCCTCCCAAGGAAGGGAACAGAGGAGAAACTTGTGAGGAAAAGCCACCTGCACATGCTCACTCTCTGTCCCAATTCCAACAGCTGGTAGGCAGACAAAAGTCCCAGGCCTCAAGACAGCTTGTGTGGTTCTGAGACCCCAAGAGCTTATTCCTGAAGAGTGAGGCATGATGTGGCACTCACTTATTGGTGACATCAAATTCCTTGCAGTCCCAGAAAAAGGAGAGGTCAGCCAGAGCAAACGCCACCCCCAGCCCAGCAGCACCTCGGCACCACCACTACCCTTGCTTTCCCCTTATTGGCCTTACTTTGCTGAGTGAGGGCAGGTCTCTCCTGAGGAGGGGTCCTGGCAGCCCACCCAGGCAGCCGGGCCTCCCAGGCCGTGATGTAGAGCTCCTGTCAGCTGACTACTAAGGCCATTCTGGACCAGTTCCTAGGACAACGGAGTCTGGGGTTTGGCTCCTGGCTTGAGGAGCTGGGCAGGAGCCAGAGCTTGGCACGGTGTGAGTACAGAAGCAGCAATGCAGTGATGTTAGGGAGAGAAGCACTTTTCCTGAGGGAAGAGCTCACAACGGAGTCTGGGGTTTGGCTCCTGGCTTGAGGAGCTGGGCAGGAGCCAGAGCTTGGCACAGTGTGAGTACAGAAGCAGCAATGCAGTGATGTTAGGGAGAGAAGCACTTTTCCTGAGGGAAGAGCTTGTGGGCTGGTACCCGGGGAGTGATTTGGGTTTCTTCCCCCCTCACAGAGCAGCTGGCTTCACTGCTGAGAGGGTCATATTTCCTCTCAGCTATGGGATGGGGCTGCCCAGACGTTGTGTTTCAGAAACAGTTACAACTTGGTTTTAGAAATAGATCGCTGGGTTTGGGTTTGGGTTTGGGGAGATGGGGGAGATGGGTATTCTGGGTTTTGCTTTCTTTTCAGCTTTTTAGACATGGAAGAGCTGCGAGTCAGGAAGTTTAGTCTTAGCTTGCCCTGGTGACTTCTTTACACTTCACCTCTCTGGGCCTCAGTTTCCTCAACTGTAAAAGAAGAGAGTTGTAAAAGATCTTTAAGAATTCTTCCAGTTCCATAGTTCCGTGTTCTGAACATCACAGGAGAGAAGTTCTGGGCATTTCCACACTGTAGGTTTCTTAGAAGGGAAACCTATTCATTATTTAAATGAAGGAATAGCTTTCAAATAGACTGACAAATGACTCCTCAATGATCCCTCTTTAGGACTTTTGAATGTAGATCTAAGTGTGTGGATTTCAGAGGTGAAAAGCTGTAAGCCAGAAAATGCAAGGTAATACTATGACTCCACAAAGACCAGAGAACTGCACAATGTGGTCCCAGGTAGTCAGCCAGTCAACCAGCTTAGCAGGAGCCCACTGGGATTCAACGTTAACAGGCCCAAACTTCTACTGAGACATATGTTTCAAGTTGCAATTGTATCAGACTCCAGTAATACATCTCCGGACAGATTACCCAGGTAATAAAAAAAGTCATGCATAAGTCATTGCTGATTTGAGTCAAATATCATAGATACTGTCAGAATTATTTTAAAATATATTAATAAAGCTATTGCCCCCAACTAATTAATCATGGTGTTCTCAGCTCTTTTTTATAAGAAAGCTTTATTGAGATATAATTCACATAATGTACTACAAGGGTACTTCAAAAAGTTCATGGAAAGATTCGTATTATCTTTAACAGAATTTGTTTTTCCACAGACTTTTTGAAGTAGGATTGTACAATTCAAAGTGTACAGTTCAGTGGTATTTTATATATTTACAGATATGTGCAACTATAACCACAGTCAATTTTTGAACATTTTCATCACCTCAAAAAGAAACTGGATGCCTTTAACAATCACCTCCCTATCTCCTTCAGACCTTATTAGCAACATAAAAGTTAGTATTTCCCCCAAAATATCACAAATAAAAATTTCTCAGTATTGGAATTGCTCTATGATCTTAGATTCAGAGCATGCAAACCTCAGTTATGTGAATGACTAAGACTTATTGAGCTGAACTGCACCCTAGGTTGAGCCTCAAGTGCCATCTATGTTCCCTGCCTCAACATTCCCTGGAAGAAAGCCTTGCCAACCACTTAATAGGTGGCCTCTGAGAGGAAGTGGATTCTGCAAAGTGTAAGGAGAACCAGACTGCCCAAGTTTGTCCATCCTGCAGCCCTACTGCTGGATGCAGAGTCAAATGACCATGTGCCAGGGACGCCATAGAAGGAATTCAGGCATCACATAGGGCAGAGGACCTAAAAATGTGGACCATGAACCACCTGCATTAGAACTCCTGGGGACAGGATGGTTCTGTTAAAAATGCAGAGTCCAATATGGAACCAACCTAAATGTCCATCGACAGACAACTGGATAAGGGAAATGCGGTATGTACACAATGGAATACTACTCAGCCATAAAAAAGAATGAAATTCTGCCATTCATAACAATATGGATGAGCCTGGAGAAAATTATGTTAAGTGAAATATGCCAGGCACAGGAAGAGAAATACTGCATGTCCTCATTCATAAGTGGGAGCTAACAAATAAATAAAAAGAAAGGAAGAAAAGAAGGAAGGTAAAAGGGAAGGAAGGGAGGAAGGAAAGAAAAATCTCAATAATACAGTGAACTTTCAAAAGGAGAGAACAGAACTGTGGTTATTAGAGGTGGGAAGGAGGGGATAGCAAGAAATTGGTTAAGGGATACAGAAAAGCTAGTTAGGAAAAATAAGTTCTATTGATATACAGTTGTGTGAGGCAGCTGTAATTAACATTAACTTACTGCATGTTATCAAATGGCTAGAAGAGAGATCAAATGTCCTCAACCCAAAGAAATGATTATGTTTTATAGTGATGAATACGCTAATTATCCTGATTTGATCATCACACATAATACACAGGTATTGGTATTCAACTCTGTACCCCACAAATATGTATAACCAATTATGTTTCAATAATAAAATAAAGTAAAAGTTACAAATTAAAACAGAACAAAAAGGAAGCCCAGAGAGCTCTCTCACTTTCTTTGCACCACCTGAGGATACAAGAGGACAGCAGCAGTCTGCAACCTGGAAGAGGACCCTCCCCAGAACCTCACCATGCTGGCACCCTGATCTCAGACTTCCAGACCCCAGAACTGTGAGAAATAAGTTGCTGTTGTTTTATTTAAAAAAAAAAAGCAAAGCCCATAACATTCCTCTGGACTGCATTTTTTTACAGAACCATCCCCATCCCAGGAATTCTAATGCACAGTAGATCATTAACAGTAAGTTTTGTATGTTATATAATAGCTAGAGGAGAGGCTTTTGAATGGTTTTGCCACAAAGAAATAATACATGCATGAGGTGATGGACACATTAACTACCCTGAGCCGATCATTATACAACATATACATGTATCAAAACATCACATTGTACCCTATTAGCATACAATCACAATGTGTCAATTAAATAAATACAATTTTAAAAATGCAGAGTCCCAGGTCCCACCCCCAAACTACCTGATCCAAATCTCTGGAGATACTGCTTGGGAATTTGCCTAGTTAAAAAGCTCCCTGGTGGGCCGGCCCGGTGGCGCACTGGATAGTGCGCCGCTTGGGAAGCGCGGCTGCGCTCCCGCCCGAGGGTTCGGATCCCACATACAGACCGGTTCCCGCTCACTGGCTGAGCGAGGCGTGGGAGCAACACCGAGGTTTGCAATCCCGTTGCCGGTCCCCGGTCC
>NW_007726387.1:750318-755981 GCF_000696425.1 Galeopterus variegatus | reverse complement strand
GCCCCGGGCCGGTAGGGGGGGAACCCTGGGGGTTTGGGTCCTTTGCCGGACACGGAAAAAAAAAAAAAAAAAAAAAAAAAAAAAAAAAAAAAAAAAAGCTCCCTGGTGATTTGCAGACACAGTAAAGTTTGCTGACCCCAGTGTACAAGGCTCAACTTGAAATCTCTTACACCTTGAATTCTGTGGTTCTCAAAGAATGTAATTCTCTCCTGAACTGTTTTTTACTCCTGCCTTTTCCAGCTTTGAAACTGAGTCCATCCCCTTCTCCCTTTGTGGCCACTTGCTCCCATGTGCACTTGCTCACCTCCACACTGCTTCTTATATCTCCCTGGGGCTGCAGCAAGCCCCGTCCTCACCAGCTGCAAGTGCTGAAGGACGGCTGCCTTCACTGCACCGGACACTGTCCACTTTTACCTCCAATGCCAAGAGGCATGGGAACCATGGGGAAAGTGGCATGAGGTGGCCCCTATTTTCCTGGCAATGCCGTGAGCTTCACATTTGCAGCATTTTTTCCATTTCTCATCTCTTAATTAATTACCTTCTAAAGTAACTGTCTGAAAATTTTCTTCTAAGGTCAATGACCTGGAATGCTGATCTGGAAATATAATTTCCAGAACTATATTTGGCCCAGTTTCCCCAGAAAGAATAAACAGAATCCCCACCCCTAGGAGTAAATGTCATCTGCTAGACCTCTCTTTGGCCCTTTTCTTTCCAAAGCCTCCTCTCCAGTAATGCAAGGTGATCTGGAAACCCCAATGTGAGGCAGGACTACTCCTGGAAACTGGAAGCAAAAGGGGGCAGAAAGACATGCCCTTTTTTCAGCTAATAGAGAAACAGAATGTGAAAAATTGAACCCAGACTCATATCAGCCAAGCCATGGTACTCCCAGATGGGAGAGAGAAGAGGAGCCGGGGGCACACGCAGACATGGGAGAAGCCCCCAGGCACATGCATATTTGGTTCCATGTGGTTGCAAGTTGATCAGGGCCACCCAACTCCTTCTGGGTCCCCTATCCAAGCTCTTTGAGCAAAGGGAAGAAGGCTTCATCTCAGAAAGGGACCTTACAGCCAATGAAGTGGAAAAAAAAAAAAAAAAAAAAGGAATGAGGGAGCTCCAGCCATGCTGTGAGGGTGGTTATTCACAGGCATCCCTAAAGGGCCAGGTCCCCCTCATGTGGGTCCTCCAGCACAGGGCAGAACTACGGGGGGCTGGCGTCCAAGGCCACTCCCAGCCAGGGTTGAGTGAGGCTGTGCAGAGGTGAAGGCTTGCCCCACACCTTATGCCCCTGACAACAGGCAGCTCATTCCTGTAGAGGGCAGCCAGCTGCTCCTACAGGTGATCAGGCTTCTCAGGCCATACCCTGGCCATTCCCCAAACTCAAGTGCCCAGAATCAGCAGGACACTTCCCTCCATCCTTCTCTCCATTCTCTCCACCCTCCCCTCATCCTTTCTCAGGGAGGGGCAGGGAGTTAGTGTTTCCCTCCTGCTGCTCAACACAAGAACAAGTGCCTTTACTCTTGGGTCTCCAGCCTACTCACCCTTGCCCTGTCAGGGAAGTTTGTGTATGACCTCCAGCTCTCCTGCCTCACCCCCTCCTGGATATCCAGACCATTGAGGAAGAGGCCATGAAATCTGCTCAGCTATGGGCATTGGTCCTAGGTCAGGACTCATCGGTCCAGGAGAACCAGAGACCCACTTCCTTCCATCGCTCTAACTCCTCCTCCTCACCTCTTTGCAATCACATATCCTTTCATGTGTTCACCTAATTTTCTTCCATGGTGATTGAAATCCTAAGAAAAGGAGAGGGAGCTTCATGCTGTTTGTGTGTGCACACATGTGTGGATGTACAAACTCCTAAAACCATAGCAAAATATTTTTTTTTTTCCTTTTTTAAATCCAGTTGACAAATTTCCCAAAACTCTCTCTGAGTTAACTGCAAACAGGATTGTTTGAAAGATTCTTGGCTAGATTGAATATTTCTAAGAACTTGAATGTGGAGAACCCACCCATTAGCACACATGCTTGATGGCTCTGTGCCTGCAGCAGGTCCTCTGGTCACCCCTAGTGGAGGGAAGAATTGGTAGTCTTTCACCTCCCATCTCTCCCCTCATGGCCTCTCACTCACCCTCTGAGTCACGGTGGTCTCATCTGTGGACAAATCAACGCCAAGCTGTTGTACTGGGAGAGGTATTACTTCACCCAGGAGAGAACTGCTGCTTGGCCGGGCTGCTGAACTTGGCCTTTGTAGGAACCGGGTTCCCCCTGCCTCTCCTCCCCCATCCTGTAACTGCAGAGAGAGAAAAGGCCCACAGGGGAGTGGATGACCCTCACAGTGGTGGCTGGCCAATTCCTCACTTGCCTGTGAGTTCCCAGAGGAAATGCAAACAAATCAGACCATGCTTGGCTGCTGGCCAATGAATCTTTGAACTTCTTCAATAAAAAGTCTTTAAAACTTTGGTTTTGACCCAAATCTTTTGCTCCAGCAATAAAAACTGTGGGGCCTCAAGTCTCTCTGGTTGGAGAAACAGTGTGCCTGTGGCATTAGAATAAGGGTGTTTATCTCAGAAATGGTGCCTTGAGTTCTACCATATTATATAAGCTCACAGTACCTCACCTGCAGCTCTCAAACCTTCCTGAGTATCTAGCATGTGTACTACACTCCTTGCAGTGGTTGTTGGGTATATTTACTTGTGAATGTTCCTAACTCCATCTTCTTTCTTTGTCAGTCCCTAATTGTGCCTTGTTAAAAGGGGTCCAGAGGTTGCTGAGTTTCCACTGAAACCAGGATGAGACAGAACAAACGGTCCAGCAGGAGGCATTTAAAAAGGTATTGGTGTTCACTATCCAATATGGCCCTGGAGCTACCACAGTTTAAAAAAATAAAATAAAATGTTTAAGGAATTGGTAAGATATGAGTAGTTTTTTTCTTTTATGTTAAATGGTACATTAGATTTTTTTTCCCATTCTCTCTTTATTGTTGCTTATTTCCAAAGCAAATTACACAGAAGATACCTGCTCTCCAAAGCTACATCTCCTACCTTTTTCAACAGAGGTCTCAAAAGGAGGGAGAACCAGGTTTTCCAGACCTAGTCATTCCCCATCATCTCATGTGTTCTCCAAATCAATACCTTCACTACCTCCACTTCCACACCTTCCTGGATATAATTACATTGAGTCTGCTTTGAGCCTTCCAGAGGAAGTCTGGAGAAAATCAGAGCAGTTGCTAGCATACCACTAAACTACCCTTTCTAATCTACCCTGTCACCAATTTACCTAAACAACATGGGCATTCGGACAGCAGCAGAAGCCTCTCTAGTATGTTTCCTGGAGATATAGACTTGAACCTCCTCAACCTGAAATCTGCCTGCTCCCAACCTGCAACACATCTGGAAATCAAAAGCATTGGGAAAGTTCCCTGGAGAGTCCCAAGTCACTGGAAAAGTAACCTGGAAGTGCAGGAGGATTCCAGACTCAAGGAAAGAGAGAGACTCACAAGTCATACCCAAGGCATATTTTTTAGACAAGCCGGGAGAGCAATAACTGTTAATCCATTTCTGTAACTGCTCCCTTAATTAATAGCTTTGTAGAATCCAAACTGTTCGTTTTCACCTGAATGACTTTTAGTGGTAATAGATGGAAACCAACTCTCTTGCAGAATTTTCTTTTATGGCACACTTCCAGAAATGTCACAGGGCATTGAGTGTTGTAAAGTAATGGTTTTTGTTACTCTTAAAGTGCTAGTATAAATTTATACGTGCATAAATGTGCTGGTCTAGTATTTTAGGACCCCACCAAATCATTATAAAGATGGACATCATTAACTAGAGAAAAAAAGGAGATCCAAGGATGCCCACTGCATTCCCTATTTAGGCATCCTTTCCTTTTAGACTGGTGACATAACATCCCCTCCAAAAAAACCCAAGGTTTATTTTAGCCACTTGTAAAACAATTTCATATTCTACCAAAATATTTGTGGATTAAATGTGATACTTGACATCATTTTGTTGTTTTCATAAGGATGCCCACTGCATTCCCTATTTAGGCATCCTTTCCTTTTAGACTGGTGACATAACATCACCTCCAAAAACACCCAAGGTTTATTTTAGCCACTTGTAAAACAATTTCATATTCTACCAAAATATTTGTGGATTAAATGTGATACTTGACATCATTTTGTTATTTTCATTTTTTCCTACCAGTATTTTCATATATTTACATGGGAACTTCTAAAATTGGCCACGACCATGTTGGAGCAGACAAATTATGACAGCAGATGAAATAACATGCTCATAGATATTTATGATGTTGTAACTTTCTAAAGCACTATGCAGTAAACTCCTCATATGAAGATAATATTGCTAGTGCTGGTATTTATGGCAAGTCATAAATGAACATGTTGGTTGCCTATTTTGGGTAATGGCTGCTTTTAGGGCTTTGGAAGAACTCACTGTGGGTCACTCTGATTGACATTACCCCTTCCTCTGGGGGAATTCTGGATGGCTGTTAAGACGAGGCTGTTCCTGGGTGAAAGGGGGTACCACTGTCACTTCCCAGGTAAAGAGTGGTTTCTGTTGTTCTCAGGTTGTAGCCTTGAAGCTGTTGGGGGTTAACAAAGCCCTGCATTTACTCCTGCTTCTTTCCTGCCCCTTCTTCCTCTGCCTCTATTCTTGTTCTAGTTTCCCTACAGCCTGATCTCCCTGGAGCTCAAACACAACTACCTGCCCTATCATTTCTCCATCTGCCCATTCCAGTCCTCTCCCCAGCCAGGGAGCCCCAATTCACCCTCCATCCTGCATTTATACTCCTAGAGGATAGGAGTTAGCTATTCTGTTGATCAGCAGGTCTTGCTTGGAAGTCCAGTGCAGAAAAACAAGTGCCAAAAAATCTTCTGCTGTTTTTAGTCTATGGCATCTTGTTTTATTTTCAGCTTCCCAAATTCTGGTCAGTTTGAGAAAATGGAAGTCTCTCAGCAGAAAAGGCCGACTTTATGTAAGCACTGCATGCTTGGTGAAGTTTTAGGAATTCCCAGGAAAAGCCTGACATTCTAACATCAGGACTCTTTCTTTTGAGTAAAGCATCATGTGGGCATACATTTCTGCACAAAGTTGGAATACTCCTGAAAAGGATATACAGTAATCCATCATCATGCCCTAACACCTTGCACAACTGAATGTCAAATAGCTAGCTGTAATTTTCTTGGAAAATTACAATGTAATGGGACACTGATGTGACAAGTTTTGATAGGAGATGGAGGATGAGGTATATAAAATGCAGAAAACCCAGTAAAGGGATGGCTCAATCCCACTAAAAAGGTTTCTATAATGAGATGAGGTAGGCAACATCAAGCACCTAAGGATTACAACAAAAAGGAAGTAGAGGAGGAGATCTAAATCAATCAAGGTTCAATCAGGAAGACAGAAAGCACTGCAAAACTTAAACAGAGAATTTAATGCACAGATTTGATTACCAAGTTGATGAAAGAGCCAAGAAGCCTGAAAGTGGACAGTGACGGGCCGGCCCGGTGGCGCACTGCTACAGTGCGCCGCTTGGGAAGCACGGTGGCGCTCCTGCCGAGGGCTCGGATCCCACATACAGACCGGCTTCTCACTGGCTGAGCGAGGTGCGGGCGCAACACCGAGGGTTGTGATCCCGTTGCCGGTCCC
>NW_007726387.1:747657-749659 GCF_000696425.1 Galeopterus variegatus | reverse complement strand
AAAAAAAAAAAGAAAGTGGACAGTGACGCCTCCCAGAGATTAGCAATAGTGGGAAGCTGCTCCAACCCCTAGGGCTGGAGGGACAGAGGGGAGACAACGCTACTTGCTCTCAGGAGCTAGGGCTGCCCAGTGTGAATCAAAATTTGAAGTAGCTTTTAGGATGTTTCCACCTCCATTTCTGTGTAACCCCCCTTTTTGGGACTCTCAGCTTAGGGGGTAAAGATTTCTCTATAGATTACTTAAAAGATTAAAGAAAGCCACTATATCCCATGGAACTCAGTCTAGATCCCATTAGGTATCAAAGAAATGTCTGAGTCCTTTTCAGGCCTTTGAATAAACATAAAGGAGAGGAATCAACTTTATCAACCCTTGCCCCTGCCCTCCCCTACCCCAGCAGGCTCCCCAGACCGTTAGAGGTAGGAAGAGCATATATCCTGATTTGCCAAGGAAAATCCCACTATACACTTGTTTTCCTGGCATTCCATCTTGTTTAGTATATGTCCTGGAATTTTCATCTTATAATGAAGTATTATTATTAACAATTTCATTAAAATGAGCTGGGATAGGTTTGGTAGACTTCTATTTTTCACTTCCACCTTGCACCATAGTTTCAGCTAGTGGTATGTGAGACTCATGTGCAGCGAACAGATTTCTCACATGAACGCATTTGAAAGATGACTATCTATAACTCATCTCTTTTCCCAACCATTTTCTGATACAACATAGCTAACGCATCCCTTTCAAAGACAGATTGCAGGGTATTCACTGATAAAAACTAAGTGTACTCCTATGTTCGTGACTAGGACCTGCTAACTCCCAGGCTTGGGTGGTTATGGGAGATGTACTTGTCACTCTCGCCAGCCTGTTGTGTCATGGCCAGTGCCACAGCCTTTTCAATGCACAAAGCATACAGACCACTTAATCAGAAAGGTCAATGAGAAGTTGGTGGGGTCGGTGAAACTGAACTATCAGGAAAAACGGGAGGCAGACATGTAGAGAGTTTTCTAAATGCTCTTGATATTGTGGTTTTGTCATTTGTTACATAATGCTAATCTATGACTATTTATCTTATTGTATGGTAACACTTTTATATTTTGTAATAAATCCTTCCAGCAGCGATGAGCTGAAAAAATGAAAGTTAAGTGTTTAATGAAAATTAAGGTACCAATTTCCATTTTATTTTGTAAGAAAGATGTTGATGGATGTGTACCTTGCACAAAATGTTTGTCTATATTTACCATCTACCACTGTGATATTATGACAGCATAAGAATGCGAAGCAGCATCAGCATCTGCTTCAGAAATTAGCATTTTAAGAGGACTGCACCTGAAGATATTGATTCATCATGTGCAGCTGTAGGTGTGTTTACACATCATTCACAAAGCACTTTTCATTTAGATCAAGCGATATCCCCCTTAAGTGGATTTTGTTGATTTTTGATTCCAAGCTTTCTTATGCATAGACCAAAGGTAAATTAGTAGCAGAAGAGCACTGCAAATAGTTAAGTGATGCTAGCTTAATACTAGTGTCATCAAATGCTTCAAACAGAAAATCGGTTAGTTCCAATAAAGCTTCAAGTTTTTATCTAATTAAAAGAGTTTTAAAATGTTTACTCTGCCAAAAGTAAAATATTTGACATTGTGAATGTTACTGTAAATTAAAAATTCAACATTGAAGACAGAATTATTTATTTTTACAATATACAAACTTGGTAGAGTATAGGATTATGGTAAAACTAATGTTCTTACTAAATTAAGACTCTATTAAGCAAAAATGTACTTGGAATGGATTGTGGTGCACACATAATTCTTAATTCAATACCATATATTGTGATATTCTATCAGTTGAAACAGCATGTGCACTTATTAAAGTTTATATATATTTTACAGACTACAAAAGATGACATTAATTTTTTTAAAAAATGCTTCAGTATGACAGTTCGCACTTTTTCTCTTTACTGTCTATCATCAATTAGATTTCAGAAATGTCCGAGCCTTGGAAG
>NW_007726387.1:744858-746335 GCF_000696425.1 Galeopterus variegatus | reverse complement strand
TTTTATTTTATTTACCTATTTTATTGATCCATCAATATAATAAAACCAATTTGTTAATAAATATTTCAAAAATTATAATTTAAATTGTATTTAAAGATGTTATTCACTTCCAGAAGTGTCTGTTTCTACCACAAATTTATATGGTCACCCCATTTAAAAAGAAATAGTTCAGGGTGACATGTAATAGCTCATCTGTAGCCTGTGCCCAAATAGGGAGGACCCAGGACACTATACAGCTTTACTGAGGAGATGGTCCTCTCCGAAATTGTTGTAGGGCTCCTGTAGTAACCTGTGTCCCCACCCCAACCAGATTCTGCCATCCAGGAAGTTGTCATCAGATAATTTTTTTTTTCTTGAAACATTAATCACGTTTCTTAGCCATTTCTGTCCCTAAACCATGTCACGGGTTTTTTTCCGAAGAATGTGTTTTTGAAAATATCTTATTTTTCTCCTTGCACTTCTTTGGTCAAATTTATTCCTAAGTATCTTATTCTTTTTGATGTTATTGTAAATGGAAGTGTTGTCTTGATTTCATTTGCAGATGAAAATTCCCCCAAACCAAGAACTCCCCAATGGCAGGACCACTCTCACTCCCCAGGACATAGCACTGTGACTGACCTACAAAAGGTGCTTAAATGATGAAAGGAAGGAAATAAGGAGGAAGGGAGGGAAGGAAGATTACCCCCACTCGTCGGCCCAGAGGCCCTGTCCCCCTCTGTTCTCTAGTGATGGGTCTGGGAAGGACTGTGGTAAACCTGTCTTCTGAGACAGGCAGCCATACCCCCTTGGACCCAGACAGTAAAGCTGCATTTCAACCTCACACCCAGCCTCAGACCTGGTCTCAGACAGCAGGGGCTGCCACCAGGGTAGGAACACATACGTATCCCTTGAACTCCCAGGCTCCTGCCACCCTTGGCTTGCTTCCAACACTCAGAACTGTAGCTGGTGGTCAGATTACTCCACATTGCCCTATTGGGAGACAATCATGACACTTTGGCTGAGAAACACTATATTCAGAGAGTCTCAAGTTGATGTGGCTGAAATAATTTATCAATGTGAAAAGATATTTCACATGTATAAATAAAATGGTTAATAATTTCAAGCATGTTTATTTCATTACATACTTATACATGCATATGTGTGTGTATGTCTGTCTATGGATATGATGGATTTATCTGCTTCTCATTCTTTTTTGCTGATGATTGTTCTTCTAATACAACCTACAACAAATACCAGTAAATAATGAATCATTAATGATTAGCTTGTTGAAAAAAGCTTTCCTCTGGCTTCACAATAACCTGCTTCAGTAAAATAAAATACTCACAGTATTATTTAATCCCCTGACCCAACTACCAAATTAATCTAAAATAAATTCAAGTCACTCTAATCTCTCAATCTTTAGACTAGCTGGACTTTTGGCAATCAGACTGGCTTCAAATCTGAAGTAACCACAAAAAGAAAAAGCAAAATCTCTCTC
>NW_007726387.1:742157-743927 GCF_000696425.1 Galeopterus variegatus | reverse complement strand
CTATAAGCTGATTAAGCACTACTTCAGACAGAGAGGACAAATGGGTTTCATTCTGAATGGCAACTCAGATTAAATAGTAGTGGGTGCTTGAAGTGCTGTGGTAGGAAGGATTCTGAAGCTCAGTCTTGAGTCCAGGGGCAAGAGAGATGTGATAGATTGTGACATCCGCCATGACTGCAGAAGAGGAAGTGATGGCACATGCCATTTTAATCTTCTATGTACAAAGGTCACACCTGTAATGAGTTTTGTGTCCAACTTCACAACAGAAACTCAGACAAGTAATAATAATTCTTAAACCAAGAAATAATTTAGGTGAGAATCACTTCATTAAAGAAAAATACCAGTATTGATAACATCCATGGCATTATAGGGACAACTCTTTAGGGACATCCTACTTTACTGACCTACACTCTTGAAATCCAAGGAAGAGGTGAGAAGGGAGACTGTTGGATAGCCCAGGGGCTGGCAACAATTTTCAACATTTAGAAGTTTGGCATCCATGGAAAAACACTTTATTTAAGAAATAGCAACCCTCTCCCACCCCCTACCCCACTGCAAAACAAAAAACTAATATTATGCAAACAGAACAAATCAGTAGTCCAAAGTGGACAGTGTTCTCCCCCCAAAAACATTCTCAATTACCACTCACAGTCCTGGGGAGAGTTCAGCTCAGACTGGCCTACCAGAGTTCCCAACCTTGGGCTGCTCCAGCAAAGGCCTCTTCTCTGTGCCCTCCTGGCCTGTCCAGCAGTATCTGTTGATGCAAATCTTCAGGGGCCTCATTCTGATAAGAAGATTTAAGAATTCTCTTCTTCTGTACTTAGCCTTCTTAACCCAACACTTAGCTATCACAATAAGGGGCTCTTCCTTTTGATGATAATCACACCTCCTAACTGTAGCTTCATTATCTTTAATAACCTGGCTAAACTCAAAACATACAGAGGAGGGTTCTGTGTCTACACAGAATGACACATGCCTCTTCCTTCCAAATTCTACACTAAATTTGGTCAAGTTCCTCAGGAATTCCTAGAATAAGGTAAGAATGTCTCCTTCGTGAAATTAAAACCTGGTTAGGGCACTACTTCTTAAGGCCAAGGATAACAAGGGCTGGATTTACCCTTCTGCCTTAAACAACTAGCAAACTGAAATGATTATATGAAATAATGATTTTCAGACTTCAAAAAACACCCAGCACAGGCTTCTGATCTCCCTGAAAGAAGGGAAATAAAAACAAGGCAAGCCCTGTGATTGTCCCAGCTTACTGCCTAAGGGCACTTTCCAGGCAGTACAGGGAGGAGCAATTCTTAGAGTTCAGGGAGGCCAGTGAAGCTAGAATCTAGGACAGAAACAGTTTGTTTCCTAGAGCCAGAGTGTCCTCATGATACAGAGGACATCTGGTAGAATCCTAGGAAGGATGTTGCCTTAGTAGGGATAAAAGACTGAAGACTAAAGACTGCTCTGAACTCAGCCAAATAAAGCTTAAAGACAGGTCTTGAAAGGATCCGACTGATTCCAAGTAACCCAACGGTGCACCAGAACAAAATCCAACACCACAAAAAATACAGTAAAATTCAGCACCTAACAATGTAAAATTCACAATGTCTGGCATCTAGAAAACAACGATGTAAAAGGGCAGGAAAATATGACCAATAATTAGGAGAACAGACACAGAAATGATGGAATTATCAAACAGGAACATTAAAACAGCTATTTAAAAATATGAGGGTATGTCAAAAATTTCATGGAAAAGTAGAATTAAAAGATAATATA
>NW_007726387.1:687654-741360 GCF_000696425.1 Galeopterus variegatus | reverse complement strand
CGCGACACTGAGGGTTGCGATCCCATTACCGGTCACGAAAAAAGACAAAAAGGAAAAAAAAAAAAGATAATATAAATCCACAAAGTTTTTGCAGAAACTCTATATACTTAAGAAAGTAGAAGAATACATGATCATGATGAAGAAAGAAATTGAAGACATAAAGAAAGACCCAAATGGAACCTCTAAGGATGAAAAATATAATATCTGAGAGGAAAAACACACTGGATCAGATTAATAACAAATTAGACAAATAAAAGTTAGATATAGGAAGGAGACAAAGAAGAGAACAGATACCAAATTCTTCCAGAAGAGGAGTGAAAGTCTTCTTTTTAAGGTATAATTCTCACTGAACTGCCGTTAAATTTTAAGGATAGTATAGATTTAAGGTTATGATTAGTAGTAAGGGAGGGATGGAACAATCACTGATTGTTTTTTCTAGATTTCATCTTTGTAGGACTATAAATTGAAATCCTGCTTAAAAGTTAGATCTGAAATTGGTTAGAGCACAGTGTTATAACCAAGTGGGGATTTGGATCCCCACACCGGCCAGCTACCAAAGAAAAAAAGATCTGAGACAACACTGTCCGATAGAAACATAAAGCAAGTCATATACGTAACTTTAAATTTTCTAGAGGCCACACCAAAAATTAAAAAATGGGTGAAACTAATTTTAATAATATATTTCATTTAATATAATACATCTAAATTATAATTTCAATAATATTAATATAAAATTATTAAAATTATACATTTTTTTTGTACTAAGTCTTTGAAATACAATGTTTATTTTATACTCAGAGCACATCTCAGTTCTGACTATCCACATTTCAAGTACTCAATTACCAGATGTGTCCGGTGGCTAACATATTGAACAGTATGGGTCTAAGCAGTTGCATTAGTGTTGTGTTGTAACAAACCCCAAAATTTCAGTGGCTTAACACAACCAAGACTTATTTTTATTTCAGGTTAGAGTTCAGGGAGGTTAACAGGGAAAGGAACTCTGCTGCATTCAAGGACTCAGGCTTCTTCCAGCTAGTGGCTCCATTGTCTCTCTTTTGGAGACTTTCACTGGATTCTCTCCATCCAACCACCTGATGAGCAGAGTGAGGGCATGCAAAATGTTTTGGGAGCCATACCTGTAAGTGTGTACATCATTTCCACCAACATTCCATTGGAATAGAATTGGCCAGAACTCAGACACATGGAAAATCCAACTGCAATGTAGCTGGGAAATGTAGAGGAGCATGTGGATATAGTGATCTGTTGCCATAATTATAGTGTTTTGTTTGCTTGTTTGTTTTGGGGGGTGCTGGCAGGTACAGGGATCGAATCCTGGACCTTAGTGTTATCAGCACCACCAACTGAGCTAACTGGCCAGCTCCCTCAATTATAGTGTTTTATGAAACAGTGGGGAGGCTCTCCAGCAGATCAGAGCTGCCAAAACAGCCCATTTTTTCCTATCTGATTAGAGTATGAACAAACAGAAAGCCAGCTGTCATACATAGAAAGAAGTAGTAATAAAGAACAATTCTGTTGAACACTAAGACCCAGTAGATTATCCTGAAACTTTCTCAGTAAGTTAATGTTCTTCAATGGACTGATGTTCTACCATATTGTTCTAGAGAAATATACTGGAATCTTCTCACTTTACAGTAGTGAGAAGGGTGATCTCCTTGAGCTAAGAAATTTTAGAAGAAATAGACATGAATATAATTTGTGACAGCAAAATCAGATATAAATCAGATATAAAAATCAGAGCAGACGTGAGACTCTGAATTTCAGAACTAATGAGAATTTAAGAGATCTATTCTAGGCCTGTCTCTCTCTTCACATTACAGGGCAGAAAACTATAGCCCAAAGAGAAAAGGTGATCTGTCCAAGGTCAGAACTAATTAGGTCAGAATTATAAGTCACACCTATTGATTTCTAGCCCAAAGTACATCTCGCTACAGCAAGTAAATGTTGGCTTTCTGAGTTCATATGGGGGGATGATATCAAATAAAAGGGCAATATGATGTACAGCTCAACTAATGCTACAACAAGGCTGTATAACAAACCACCTCAGAAACTCAGTTGCTAACAGCAACAACCATTTTCTCTCATGTTCATGGGTCTCCATGTCAACTACAATTTAGCTGACCCAAACTAGGCTTGGTGGGCAACTCTGCTTCAGGCTTCAGAGCAGCAGTGCTTTCAGGACAACAGACTCTGAGCTCCAGAGCTGGAATACAGCCTTCAAGTTGTAGGTTGGGTTCAGCTTTATTTCACTGCCACTGAAGGAACAGCAGCTACCAGCACATATGATTCTCATAGCAAGTCACAATTGTACAAGAGCCTAGCCAGACCACATACACATTTAAGACCTCTGCTGATGTTATATTTGCTGACATTCCACTGGCCATACCAACAACAAAGAGAAAAAAGAAAGGAAATGATATGAGCTGAGCAATAAAACAAACTATCACATCTTATAGATGGTTTCATTAGAAAAGTCTTCTGGAAAAGGGAGAAATTAAATCTGAATAACTGATGGGTTTTCTTCTCCACAAGTAGTGGTAGTCTTGCTGCCTCCATATTCTCTAAGGAAGATACAATACAGATTATAAATAAGCAATGATCTGGGCTAAAAACAATGAACCCTAACATTATAGGAAATGGCTCAAACTTCATCACTAGAGGCCTCTTAATGACCTACTTTTTTTTTTTTATAAAACCTTTTCTTATAAAATAAAACACAGATACAGAAAATCACACTAAATGAATAAATTAATAAATTATTAATAAGGGGGAATCTATTGTAACACCACCCAGGTCAAGAAATAATAAATTGCCAACCATCCAAAAGGCCCCTCAATGTGCCCAATTCCAATTAAAATCTCCTTCCTATCCCCAAAATAACACCACCCTGGCATTTCTTGCAATCACTTCCTTGCATTTCTTTATAGTTTTAATAGCCACCTGTGCAACCCTAGACACTATAGTTTGGTCTTGCCTATTTTTTAACAACTTGATATGTTCCTTTTAATCTAAAGTTTCCCTACTATCTCTTTTTTCTCCTTATCTGTTGACAAACTCAGGCCATTTGGCATTTAGAGTTATCCAGTCTGGATTTTGCTGATTGCAAACTCGTGCAGTTTAACTTGTTCCTCTGTCTTCTGTATTTTGAGTTGCAAACTGGCAACTTAATCTAGAGATTTGAACAAACAGATTTTTCAGTCACTTTGGTAAGACTGTAGGTAGTTTATATTCTTTCATCAGGGGGCACAAAACTTCTAGTTGTCTCTCTTTCTTTGCAATAGTAGCAGTCACTGATGTTCAATGCCTAGATCCATTAATACTGAAGATTGAAAAGTACAAAAATTCTATCATTTGTTTTTCATTTATTAGCAGGAATTCCTTATTTAAAGATGTGTCTCTTCATCTACTATTTGACTACCCAATGGTTTTATCTTTCCTTTATTTGCTAGTTTTCAAGACAATGAATTTATTCCCTATAACCCTCCAAAGAAAGGTAACCATTATGAACTCAAGGAATTGAGTATATCTGGATTTTGATACATTGCAGTTATTACCTGTATTGAAGCTTAAATTGTCTCATTTTTGGCCAGTGGAACCTCTTTAGTTAGTTACTGTGCCCTTTGTTATGACTTTAGTAGTCTTTGACAGATTCTTTTCTACCAGTGCCCCTTCCTGTGATAAAAAATGTTCCAGCTGGCTGGTTAGCTCACTTGGTTAGAGAGTGGTGCTGATAACACAAGGTCCAGGGTTCAATCTGTAGTGGCCAGCCACCAAAAAGAAAAAAAAAAAAAAAAAAAGATCCAGGCTCAATGTGTATATTTTCTGCCCCAGACCTGGAATCCACCATTTCTACAAAAAGCCTTAGTTCCTTTCAGTGTGATATGGTGTAGTTTTCAGTACCATGATCTATGCAGTAGGAGTGTGTGTGTGTACCCAATACAAAATGAGAACTACAGAGTTTACTCACCCACTTCCATATTACATCTGTATCTATTTTCCTCTACCCTGAGAATCCTGATCTCAAAGATACAGATCATGATACAATATCCCATAATTACTGATTTGTTTTATTCCACATTACAGAGTCTCAAATAACACTACCACCACCAATATGATGAAAGTTTTTAAAAAAATTTTGCATATGCTCTTTCCATTTCCCCCTTTTTTTTAGTTGTACTCTACTTTGTCAGTGCATATAGACATTACATACACTTTCTCCCTCTTAAACCTCATTTATTTCTAGTTCTAAAAATAACCATATATTTAATGCTTACAATCAGTCCTTATAAATCTCATTCTGGTAAGTTCCTCAAAAAGGGCTCAGGGAAAAATATTCCTTGACTACTTTTATGTTGACAGCAGTTTGTGCTCTTTTATACTTGAAGATCAGTTTTGCTAAGCATAAATTCCTTGGCTCACATATTCTTTCCTTGAGTATCCTAACCATATGATTCTATTTTCTTCTTTCATAAAGCATCGTGTGAAAGTCTAATGACAATCTAATTTCTTTTTTTTTTTTTTTGTCTTTTTTCGTGTCCGGCAATGGACTGCAACCCTCAGTGTCGCGCCCGTACCGGACCGGGACCGGCAACGGGATCGCAACCCTCAGCGCTGCGTCTGCCCCTCGCTCAGCCAGTGAGCGGGAACCGGTCTGTATGTGGGATCCGAACCCTCGGCAGGAGCGCCGCCGCGCTTCCCAAGTGGCGCACTGTAGCAGTGCACCACCGGGCTGGCCCCTAATTTCTTTTCCTTATAAGTCACTTTCTTTTCTTAGATAGCCAAGGATTTTTTATTTATTTTTTTCTATTTTGAAAAAGTTTTAGTCATCTAAAGTCTAGTAAACTAGAATGTCTTGGTATTTATCAGTTGATATTCTCAGGAACGGTGTACTCCTAGTTTCAATTTTTTTTTTTTTTGTACTTTCAGAAATGCTTCCTTAAATTATCCTTTTAGTATTTGTTTTGATTTTCTTCCACAGGAGCTCCGATAATCCATTTGTTGTACCATGTCTACCTTTAGAATTTGTCACTTTCTCTTGAATCTTTATCACCTGTTTCTTTTTTGTTTTCAAAATATTGTCATTTTCATCCTCTATTTCTCTGAAGGCATTATTTTTGTGTTTATTCATACTTGTGTTTCTTCTAGTTTAATCTTCAGTTCTGAAATTCTTTTAAAATTTCTATTTCTTCCCCAATTTGTCATGTCATATATGAATTTATATAGCTCTAATTTATGTTCTTTCACATCTTGAATCATTTTTAAGAATTTTGTTTAGCTTGTTTTGAAACAATAGGTTAACGATTTTGATCTATTTTGTCATATATTATACTAGTGTGCTTTCATTTTCCATACAGTTATTATTCTGCTCCTTTATTTCTCTCCCTCTCTCTCATTCGCTCTCATAATAAGTTCATATGGGATTTGACCACCGTATTTTTCTGCTATTTATATTTATAAAAATTTGTTTTCCTACATATTTAGAAGGAGGCATGGTTCAGAATAGCTTTTCTTATTTTACAAATCTTTCTTTTCTGTTTTTCCTGTAATGTTCAAAAGTATGGCAACTTGCTCTCTAATGTTTTCTGACTCTGTTAAACTTCCCCATTTTTATCTGGACCCTCTGTCTGCATCTTTATTGCCCCTATTTTTTTCATTTTTCTTTTCTCGCAGACACGCTAAAAAACTAATTTTTAAAACTGATCACAATCACATTGTGTCAGCCAATTTTCTGTCGCTTATAACAGAATAGTTGAAACTGGATATTTTATAAAGAAACAAAATTTATTTCTTATAGTTTGGGAGGCTGAAAAATTTAAGGTCCAAGGGGTACATCTGGTCCTCACCTTTTTCTTGGTGGGGACTCTCTAGAGAGTCCTGAAACAGCACAGGGTATCACATGGCGACAGGGCAAGAACCTGTTAGCATGTTCCCTTGCTCTCCTTATAAAGCTACCAGTGCCCCTTCCTGTGATAACACACTCATCCATTAACTCATTAATCCCTTAATCCGTGAATGGATTAATCATTCATGAGGGCTAGCCTTCACAATCCAATTACCTCCCAAAGGCCCCAACTCTCAACACTGCCACATTGGGGTTCCGGCTTCCACATGAGCTTTGGAGGGGACAAACATTCAGATCATAAACCACTATATATACTACTTCACTTCACAACAATCCTATGAGATAGGCATTATTATTATTATTATACTCATTATACAGATGAGAAACTAGGGCACAGAGTGGTTAAATAATTTGCCCAAGGGCACAAATTAGTTATTAGTGGATCCAGGAATCAAAATTTGACAATCTGGCATCAGAGCCTATGTATCCTGCTCAATTTTGATTCCTCTTCAAGCAGTTTCTCCTCAGTACATTGCCTTGTTCTGGAAAGGAGCCATGACCAGTAAGTTTCAAGAGTTCCTAGGAGCTAGACCATTTCAGATCTTACTGTGCCTTGCACTTACACCCTGTGGATTGTGCATTGTTTCAGATAATCTCAAACTGATCTCCTGTGCTTTCCAGAGACTTATTGGCAATTTTGTAGTTGTACTGATCTCAAGTCTATCAGACAACTGTTGCTTAGCTCTGCTTCCTCCTCATGAAGTACCCTCATATATTTGAAATTTTTCGTAATAAAAAAGATTACAAAATTATTGCAGTTTAGGTATATCCAACCAGGCCACTTTTATTCATCACAGGAAATACACTATCATAGGAAATACAAGTGATAGTCAATCTCTCAGTCATCTTCAACAAAATCTAATCCATAAAGAAGGCAACATCTGAGAGACTCATTATAAATGATGTTTTATCTATAAAAAACCTAGGTATTTCTGGATTCCAAGATACATATATTTTATGTCTATGGATGAAGACTGGCCAATATTTGGGTTCAAATCATTTAATCTTTCTCATAACTCACAACTGTTCCATTTAGCCCCACTAACCATTAATCATCAATTAGGATGAAAAACTAAATTCTAATACCTTGATATCCATCAATAGGAACCAGTTTGTTCTAGTCACTGGTTTTGTCCTTATCTTCATTAAATTATGTGATAGCAATGGAGACCAAATGACTCCCCCTAAGAATAAATACACCTTGACTCGCTCCTATCTACTTGTCACATAAGGGGTGGAGGGGACATAAACAGATTTCTAGGCACTTCTCTCTCACTGAAACACAAATCATCTCTGGGCTCTATTCTCTATCCATTTGGCGCATATCCTACCAAATCCATCAGGGATAAACTAACTTCCTGAGGTCAGCCATTTAGTTGGATTGACTATTTAATGTTTTGGGGAAGGAAAAGTACTCATCCACTTAGGAAAATTGTTTAAAATAATTAAAGGAAATTGATTCCCTCTTTTGGAAAGAAACCACAATCTAGCTGCAACTGCTTACAAGGGCTCACTATTTTTTCAGTATTAAAGGTGCTCCAGGAAATTCATGGTGTTTCACGTCACCTGTACATTCCCCTTACCCATGCCCATCTACTCCATATTCAGGCCACAATCTTTAAGTTGTCAGGGTTCTCTGGGATTCATCTTTTGGGTGCCCTCCTACCTTCAACCCATGAACCTACCATAAAAATTTTCTGTGCATATGAAATATATTTCCTTTCAAGTAACTCCTTCCTGCTGGCTTTATCCCAGGACACCTGGTCTTTTCCAACTTTCCTGATGCTATTGACCTTGTTAATGTAAAGTGTCCCTCTCATTACGATGGTGCTCACTTTTCTAAAGAAATAGGTGATGCTGGTTTAGCTGGCAAGTGAGCTTTATCATATTCATTAGTTCCCTATATTTAAATGCTTTCATCAAATGTCCACTACTTTCCACCCTAGAACAAATTCTTTTAGATCAATAAAACTTTATGGCATCTACCTTAATACAGAAAAGTCCCCCTCCTTCAAGTCATAATTTTGATCTGTAACCACACTGCATTTGCAGAGAGGTCTTTTAAATGGCATGGCATGTTTTTATAAGATAGCTTTCAGGCTGGTAAGGATTTCATCAAGCAGTCAGGCTTCTTCTCTCCTACCTGGTAGAAATTGGCATAAACTATTTTCACTGGAACCCCTAGCCACTGACATATCTATAAACGAGATTAGATCACCTTCCTTTACTTCTGGAACAGCCACAGGATTACTAATATCAATCCCTGGATATTATCTGCTCCCAAGTTACTTATTTTGAGTGGAGAGTTCTCGTTAGTCATTCATTCAATAAATTGGGGTCTATTACTGAGTGCCCATCATGTACCAAGCAAAGGGACATAAAAATATACACTAAAATTTTTTTTTTCCTTTTTGTCTTTTTCGGGATCGCAACCCTTGGTGTTGTGCCCGTACTGGGGACCGGCAACGGGATCGCAACCCTCGGTGTCACGCCCGCACCGCGCTCAGCCAGTGAGCGAGAACCGGTCTCCACATGGGATCCGAACCCTCGGCGGGAGCGCCGCCGCACTCCCAAGTGATGCACTCTCCAGTGTGCCACCAGGCCGGCCCACACTAAAATTTTATTAGATGTAAAAATATAACAAAAAGAGAGAACACAAATTACTAACATCAGAAATGAAAGAAAGAGGAGACATCACTACAGATCTCATGAATGTTAAAAGAATAATAAGGAAATACTATGCCACAAATTTGATAACCTAGATGAAATAGACCAATTTCTTGAAAGAAACAATCTGCCAAAACTCACACACACATAATAATCTGAATAGGCTTATCTCTACTAAAGAGACTGAATCAATAACTAATAAACTTCCAAAGCAGAAAGCACCAGGCCCAGATGGGTCCCCAGATGAATTTTACAAAACATTAATGAAGAAATTATAATAGTTCTCTACAATCTGCTCCAGAAGATAAAAGCAAAGGGAATACTTAACTCATTCTATGAGGCCAGTATTACCCTAGTACCAAAACCAGACAAAAATATTACAAGAGAACTATAGACCAATACCTCTCATGAATATACATGCAAAAAAACCTCAACAAAATATTAGCAAATCAAATCCAACAATGTAAAAAAAAAGAATAACGCACCATGACCAAGTAGGATTTATCACAGGCAATGAAAAGCTCGTTCAACATTCAAAAATCAATCAATGCAATCCATCACATCAACAGGCTAAAGAAGAAAACTCAAATGATCATATCACTAGGTGCAGAAAAAGAGATTGACAAAATCCTACACCCATTTAAAATAAAAACTCTCAGTAAACTAGGAATAGAGGGGAACTTCCTCAACTTGATAAAGAATATCTACAAAAAACCTACAGTTTGCATCATACTTAATGGTGAAAAACCAGAAGCTTTCCCACTAAGATCAGGAACAAGGCAAGAATGTGCCCTCTCACCACTGCTTTTCAACATTGTGCTGGAAGTCCTAGCTAATGCAGTAAGACAAAAAATAAAACAAAAGGTATACTTACTGGGAAGAAATAAAACTGTCTCTGTTAGCAGAAAACATGACCATATATTGTATCAGTCCATTTCTGTTGTTTATAACATAAATACTTGAAACTGGGTGATTTAGGAAAAAAACAAAATTTTATTGCTTACAGTTTCAGAGGGTAGGAAGTCCAAAGTCCAGGGAACACATCTGGTGAGGGTCTTGGTGGTGGCAACAGTGACTCAGGGGTCTCACACGGCAGAAAATGGCAGAGCAGAGAGAGACTATCTGCTCAAGTGCTCTTCTTTTAAAGCCCTCAGAACCACGCCCCTGCCCACCATTATTAATCCATTCACTATGGCATGGTCCTACAATTTAATCACCTCCCCAACTGTGCACCTGTCAATTACAATAGGATTTCCCACCCTTAAAAGTTATAGTGGGGATTAAGCCTTGACAAAATTGGGAGAGGGGAGTATCCAATCTACAGCATTCTGCCCCTGACCCCCCAAACTCATGTCCTTTTGACACACAAATACATTCATTTCATCTCAAAAGTCTTAACTTGTTTCAACTCAAAAGTCCAAAGTTGAAAGTCCCATCCATGAAATCAAAAACAAGTTATCTACTTCCAAGATACAATGGTAGGGGCCAAGCATAAGGTACATAGTACCATTCAAAAAGGGAGAGGGAGAAATAGGCCAAAAGAAAGATGTAACAGGTCCCAAACAAGTCCAAAACCCAGCAGGGCAGACGTTAAATCTCAAACCTGGTGAATCATGTACCTTGACTCCATGTTCAATGTCCTCTGCACGCTGGTGCAAGGGTTGGGTCCTCAAGTCCTTGAATAGTTCTGCTCCTATGGCTTTCCTGGTCTCAGGCCACACTTCAGCTCTCCCAGGCTGGTGTTACACTCTGGTATTCCACAGGTCTGGGGTCTCCATCCCACGGCTCCACTAGGCAAGGTCTGTTGGGTTTTTCTGCTGCAACTCCAGCCTCACATTTCTGCTCAGCATTGCTCTAGTGAAGGCTGTCTGCAGTGACTCTGCCTGTGACAGATATCTTCCTGGGCCCCCAGGCTTTTCATATATCCTTTGAAATCAGGGTAAAGGCTCACAAGCCTTCACAGCTCTGGCATTCTGAGAGCCTGCAGACCTGCAGACCTAACAACATGTGGATGCCACCAAGGCTTCTGGCTTGTATTTTCCAAAGCTGTGGGTCCAGCCACACCTGGGGTCAATAGCCACAGCTGGAGCAGCCAAAGCAGCTGAGTTGCTGGTGTTGGAAGCAGTTTCCTGAGGTGGTCCTGGGCAGTGAGCCTGTGGAGGGCACCTCAGGCCTGCTCCCCAAGACCATTTTGTCTCCCTAGGCCTTTGGGCTGAGATGGAAGGGTTGGTCCCACAGACTTCTGCAGTGCCTTCAGGGCCTTTTCCCCCTTCTGTTGATAATCCCTTTCCTTTCTACTAATCTTCTTAGCTCCATTGCATTTTTCTTCTAGAAATGCTGTCTGCTTCTCTACCACATGGCCAGACTGCAAATTTTCCAAATCTTTACATTACATTTCCCTTTTAAATTTTGGCTTTATATCATGCCTTTTCTGCCATACTCAGTGTAGTATACTACAAGTAGCCATGCCACTTCCTGCCTGTTTTGCTACACAGAAATTTCTTCCACCAAATACTCTAGTTTACAGCTCTTAAGATCCAACTTTCACAAAGTCCTAGGGCATGGACATTATGCAGCCAAGTTTCTTGCCAGTTCATAGCAAGGTTGATCTTTGCCCCAGTTTCCAGAAAGTCCCTTCTCATGTACATCTGAGACCTCCTTAGAGTGGTCTTTATAGTCCTTATTTCCATAAGCATTCTGGTCACTACCATTTAACCAGTCTCTAAAACATTCCAAACTTCCCCTGGTTTTCTTGTCTTCTAAACTCCCAAGTAGCTGCTAGGCTTTTTCTAGCCTACTCCTGCAAATTCTTCCAGCCTCTTCTCAACACCCAGTTCCAAAGCCATTTCCACATTTCCAAGTATTTGTTATTAGTAACACCCCACTTCTCTGGTACCAATTTTCTGTATTAGTCTGTTTCTGTTACTTATAACAAAATACACAGAACTGGGTATTTTGTAAAGAAAACAAAATTTACTGCTTACAGTTTTGGAGGCTGGGAAGTCCAAAGTCTAGGGAACACTTATGGTGAGGGTCTTCTTTGATGGTGGCTTTACAGCAACACAGGGGTCTCACATCATAGGAAATGGTGGAGCAGAGAGAGAGGTTCATGTGTTCTCCTTTTAATGCCCTCAGAACCACAACCCTGACATGCTCTCCTTTTAAAGCCCTCAGAACCACCATTATTAACCAATTACTATGGCATTGTCCTACAACCTAATCACCTCCCCAAGGCCCTACCTTTCAATTACCATAATAGGATTTCCCACCCTTAACAGTTAGAGTGAGGATTAAGCCTCAGTGAGATTGGGGGGCATCCAATCTACAGCATACATGTAGAAAATCTAAAAGAATCAACAACATCAAATCTCCTGGAACTAATAACCAGTTATAGCAAGGCTGCAGAATACAAGGTTAATATACAAAAGTCAATGGCTTTCCTATATACCAGCAATGAACACATGGAATTTGAAATTAAAAACACAATACCATTTACATTAGCACTCCCCAAAATGAAACCCTTCAGTATAAATCTAACAAAATATGTACAAGATCAATATAAGAAAAACTATAAGACTCTGATGGAAAAAAATCAAAGAACTAAATAAATGGAGAGATATTCCATGTTCATAGATAGGAAGATTCAATATTGTCAAGATGTCTCTTCTTCCCATCTACATCTTTAGAATCAATGCAGGTCAAATCAAAATCCAGCAAGCTACTTCGCAGATATCCACAAACTGATTATAAAGTTTACATGGAGAGACAAAAGACTCAGAACAGCCAATACACTACTGAAGGAGAAAAATTAAGTTAGAGGACTGACACTACCTGACTTCATGTACTGTAAAGCTACAATAATCAAGGCGGTGTGCTATAAGCAAAAGAACAGACAAGGGCCGGCCCCGTGGCGCACTCGGGAGAGTGCGGCGCTGGGAGCGCAGGGACGCTCCCGCCGTGAGTTCGGATCCTATATAGGACTGGCCGGTGCACTCACTGGCTGAGCACGGTGTGGGCGACATTGCACCAAGGGTTGCGATCCCCTTACCGGTCACGAAAAAAGACAAAAAAAAAAAAAAAAAAAGTGAGAAGGCTATTTCCTTATGAGATACTTGTCCAGGGTCACACAACTGGGCAGCACTTGGCCTGGAGCTCAGGTCACCTAGCCCTGTGTCCTGCAACAGATCAGCGGAACAGAACAGAGAGCCCAGAAATAAGTCCACATAAATGCAGTCAACTGATTTTGACAAAGAAGGTAATATAACAGAGAAAAAATAACCTGTTCAACAGACAGTGCTGTAGCAAGTGGACATCCACATGCACACACACACGCACTTTACATTCTTTACAAAAATTAACTCAAAATGGATCACATACCTAAATGTAAAATACAAAACTTTAAAACTCCTAGAAAATAACATAGGAGAAAATCTATACAACTTTAGGTTTGGCAATGACTTTCTAGATATAACACCAAAGGCACAATCCATGAAAGAAACAACTGAATTAAAAATTCGATTGAGTTAAAAATTCAACTGGACTTCACTTGAATTAAAAATTTCTGCTCTGGGGCCAGCCCGGTGGCGCACTGGTACAGTGCGCCGCTTGGGAGCGCAGCGGCGCTCCCGCCGAGGGTTTGGATCCCACATACAGACCGGTTCCCGCTCACTGGCTGAGCGAGGGGTGGGCGCAGCACCGAGGGTTGCAATCCCGTTGCCGGTCCTGGTCCGGTACGGGCGCAACACTGAGGGTTGTGGTCCGTTGCCGGACACGAAAAAAGACAAAAAGGAAAAAAAAAAATTTCTGCTCTGCAAAAGACCCTATCAAAAGAATGAAAAGACAAACTACAGACTGGGAGAAAATATTTGCAAAAGACATATCAGATAAAGGACTATTACCCCAAATACATACAGAACTCAAACTTAACAATAACAAAACAACCCAATCAAAGAATGGGCCAAAGACCTTAACAGACACGCCACCAAAGAAAATATACAGATGGCAGCATATGAAAAGATGCTCAAAATCATATGTCATCAGAGAATGCAAATTAAAACAAGATATTGCCACACACTTATTAGAATGGCCCAAATCCAGAACACTGACACAACCAAATGCTGACAAGGATGTGGAGCAACAGGAACAAGAAATGGCAGAAATGTAAAATGTAACAGCCACTTTGGAAGACAGTTTGGCAATTTCTTACAAATCTAAACATACTCTTACCATATTATCTACCAGTTGTTTTCCTTGGTATTTACTCAAAGGAGTTGAAAACTTATGTCCACACAAAAACCTGTACACAGATGTTATAGCAGCTTTATTCATAACTGCCAAAATTTGAGAGCAACCAAAATGTCCTTCAGTAGGTGAATGAATAAAAAAGCTGTGGTACATCCAATAGATTTTTCAGTGCTAAAAAGAAATGAGCTATCAAGCCATGAAAAGACATGGAGGAAACTTAAATGCATATTAATAAGTGAAAGAAGAAAATCTGAAAAGGCTACATATTATATAATTTCAACCATATGACATTCTGGAAGAGGCAAAATTATGCAGACAGTAAAAAGATCAGTAGTTGCCAAAGGTTGGGAAGTGGGCACTAATAGAGCACAGATTTTTAGGGCAGTGAACATACTCTGTATAATACTATAATGGTGGGCCGGCCCGGTGGTGCACTGCTACAGTGCGCCACTTGGGAGCGCGGCGGCGCTCCCGTCGAGGGTTCGGATCCCACATACAGACCGGCTCCCGCTCACTGGCTGAGCGAGGTGCGGGCGCAACACCGAGGGTTGCGGTCCCGTTGCCGGTCCTGGTCCGGTACGGGCGCGACACTGAGGGTTACGATCCGTTGCCGGACACGAAAAAAGACAAAAAGGAAAAAAAAAAATTTACTATAATGGTAGATACATGTCATTATACGTTTGTCCAAATCTATAGAATACACACACAGAGTGAACCCTGATGTAAACTGTGGACTTTGGGTAATAATAATATGTCAGTGTAGGTCCATCAATTTGTAACAAATGTACCACTCCGGTGGGGGATATTGATAATAGAGGAGGTTATGCATGTGGGGGGTTGTGAGGGGGAAATGGGTAATCTCTTACCTTCCTCTCAATTTTGTTGTAAACTTAAAATTGCTCTAAAAAAAAGTAGTCTTAAAAAATAAAGTCTATTTTTTTAAAAAAACAAAATGCACACACACAGTTCCTAACCATAAAAAGCTAATTAGCCCTGGCCCATTTGGCTGCAGGCCACCCCTCTCTTTCAACAGCTTCCTTCTTTTCAATAACTATAGTGGGTGTAGTGCATTTAAACCTCCTTTTCCTTCAGTGCCCCAAAGATGGAACTTCAAGTCTCAGAACTTTTTTCCTGCAATACATTGTAGCCAACAAGAGGCATAAATAAGTAAGATTTTAACTCTATTTCTGATTTAACTTTGGGTTTTGGGATATACAATGCAGAGATGGCCAGGAAACTCGGATTTCTTTGGTCACTAAGTTTTTAACGGATTTACTGTGTTTGCTGCATCATGAAGCAACTGTAAAGAAAGGGCATTATAGAAAGAGAACACTCTGCTTTGAATGCTCTGGTCAGATTATGATGAGAGCAGGCATATAGGCGGGCATCCTGAGATTCAATCCATGCTCTAATCTGTCTGAAGCTCACAAAATTCTCTCTGACCATCATATAGAAATAGTAGTATGGGGCCAGCCCCGTGGCTCACTCGGGAGAGTGTGGCGCTAGTAGCGCCGAGCCCGCGGGTTCGGATCCTATATAGAAACGGCCGGAGTGCTCACCGGCTGAGCGTGGTACAGACCACACTGTGCCAGGGGTTGCGATCCCCTTACTGGTCAAAAAAAAAGAAATAGTAGTATGATTTCTTTTAATCAATTACACCAGATTCTTTGGGGCTACAATGAGTAAATTATTCTTTTCATCCCTTTCCAATTGCTTCTGCTCTTTTTAGCTAATGCTCACGAAATTACTGATTAAATAGTATTACTTATTATACAGCTATTTAGATAATAAAGAACATAGAAACCAAGGAATAGTATAGATCACTTTGTATTTATTACATGTTTAACTGAACTTTTTCAAATTACAGAATTCAACTCCAAAATAAGGTAATAAATGCCTATTGAATTGTTATTCACTTGCATATTCTCTCCTAAAACTTTAACACAGCAAAACATCTATAATGACACGTGAATAGGTTCAGTGCACTTTCAGTGGCTCACAATCATGAGACAAAGACTACATTTATCCATGAAGATATAAGACAAATAGTTCAATATTTTAAAATATTATTGACATAAAATACAATAAGGGAAAAAAATAAAATACTGCACTTATACCACAATTCTTTTGGTAGCTGATAGTAGAATATTCTTTAAAATAAGGTTCCTCTGCAGAGCACATGCTATGCTTGGTATGCTTGGCACATTAGTACTTGGTAAATGCTCAGCTTCCATCTGCAGTTTCTCTAGGAGGACGCTTACTTGGGGCCTACTATCAAACCCTGAGGAGCCTCTCACCTCCTTTACTTCACAGGTGGGAACCTGACCCTTCTTCCTCTACCTGCTCCTAAGGCTTTCCTGTCTTCCCTTATTTCCCCCCAGATTCACACTTGCTACCCTCTCCATTCTCAGCAAAAATGGCTGGCACAAAACTCACATGGAGGAGCATGCCCCCATAGCTCTGACCCAGATGTTGTCCTTCACTGACTAAATTATGGCTATAAGGTAAAAAGAAGGAATCTACCCATAAATATCATTCTCCCTACTTCATAGTCACAATTCCTACAATGCAAAAAAGGTTGGTGATGCCTGATTTAGAACTTAAAACATTCAATGAATTTAGGCAGAATACATTCTGTCCTGAAGTTGCTTAAAATCTACTCTTTTCTATTATTGTTTGTTTTTAAAATCATAAAAATATAAAAATTGTAAACATTCTACTAAACATTTCAGTAGAAACTCTGTTACCCTACTTTTATTTAGTGGGTTCAGAAAGAACAAAAGTGACATTATATTCCCTTTGGCAGACCCAAAATCATGCTACCAACCTTAAATCTACCATTACACCTCTCCCACCATTAGATAGCTCTGTATGTCAAGCATGTCGCTCGTGACAACTGCTGCTGCTACTCATGAACACACTTTAACAAAGGAACAGAAAGCCCTTTGTAATCTCTCCCTAGTAGCTCTCCATGTGCATGCTGGGCATCCTGAACCTATGGTACCACACTCGACTCAGCCTCAGTGAGCATGTAAACACATGGAAGTAAGAACACAAAAAGCTGGAACACCTCCTCTACCATACGCTGCACTCCTTTGCAAAGTGAGAGGGCACTTCCTCTCGCTTTGTCAGAGTAACAGCTGAGTCAGATAAGGGGCAGCAGATGCTGCTGACAGAGGTAGGAATAAAGAGGAAGCTGATGAGGCTACTAGATACCAGTGTCCACCACACCACCAAAGTCAGCACATTCCCTTCATCATGATACTGCTGGGAGCCTAAGGATGAATCTGATTTTCTATTCAAAAGGAGGAACCTATTATATAGGAAATTCCAGTCACTTATTGCTCTTATAGTAAGGTTTTACTGTACATTTTTAAAAGAACGAAATTAATAAGATGTTAATTCTTTTTATTGAATAACTTAAAAATTAATCAAGAGAAAACAAAACAAAACACTGCTTTTGTTTTTAGGGAGGGAAATATTCTAGACACAAATGAGTAACGAAATCTATTAGGTCAGGGGAATCCCCTTAGCATCTTGATCAGCTGTGATTGATGAGATAAACTAAAACCAGAATTCCTGACCTGGTTGATAAACAGTACCAATTAACCAAAGTATTAACTGCAATGACTTAAAACTGTATTACCTGAATAGTCTCCATGGCAAAGTGTCAGAAAAAGTGAAATAATAAAATATTTTCCACAGCACCATAAGGTTTTATAAAATACTATTTCAGTTAATGTACAATCCCAAGATTTTGGTCCATCATCCATATTAGGATTAACCTCTTCTTTTACTGGTAACAGTTCTGACAGAGGCAATATAGGCATAACTATAACATGAAAATGATATATTTTACTGAAGAACCTGTATGGCATACTTAATCACTGCCTCAGCTATATCCATTGAGTGCTAAAGGATTCAAAGGCCAGGAAAGATAGTTTTACTATTTATACTCCAATCACACTTTTTAATTTGCCATCCTCTTATATCTGCTTGCTTTGGTACTGTGGGTTCTTATGCGTTTTGTTTCTATATGATAATATTTTGTAAATGGCTCTGAGTTTTTAAAATAAGAATACGGTGATTCACTGTGAATTTTATAATAATTGCAAGTGAAAAACAGATACATTTTATAGCCAAATTATCTGGAATTATGTATAACAAGTTATCTGTAATAAAAAATATACCACATATTGGACTCCCCAATATCTAACACGTTCATGAATCTCCTACAACTGTTAGTGTGTGCTATGCCGACTTAGCGCAACACCAATCTAAGCAAAACATAATTGAAAGTGTTGTCTTGCCTACCAAGAAACATACACTGTATTCCAAAGCAAATATGGATTAGGTTTCAGATTATCAATTTCATGTCTCCCTTCCATTAACGCAGAGAACTGAGACTTGGCTTTACTACAGATTAGCTAGCACTAGAGTAAACTTGCTATAAAATTATTTATAACAAAATAAATATTTTCAGTCCATCTACACTAAGTGCTATATAAACCATTTGCTATATAAACCATTAGCAGTTTATAACATTAGCTTAGGTCACTTTTTTGGGACCCAAACATACTGTACAATCCTGAGTAAAAGGTTAGGGACACAGTTTCTTGGGGATCTTTCTTGACCAAGAATCATAAAGAAAACACATAAATCATAACTTGTAATAATCCCCACTTTCACTAGAAGTACCATGAGTTCTTTCCACTTTGGTAAATAAGTTTATCTATGTAAACCATTTATCTTGATGGAGTAAAATTAAGCAGAACTTCTGCTAGGATCCCTCCACCACCTTTTGACACTGATGAAGTAAATAGTCAGGAAGAGTAGAGCAGGAAGATCTAAACCATAAGGCTAATAAGTCAGCATGAACTCGGCAATGCAGTAAGCACGGGATGGATGGGAGCAGCTGACAGGCCAATAGCCCTTCATTGCCTAAAACAAAACAAAAATGTAAAATTATTTAATAAAAAAGTGACTTCAAAAGACATTTCTTCAAGAAGATATACAAATGGCCAATAAGCACATGAAAAGATGCTCAACATCACTAATCACTGGGGAAATGTAAATTGAAACCACAGTGAGATACTACTTAACACCCATAAAGATAGCTATTATAAAAAAAAAAAATGTTGATGAAAATGTGATAAAACTGGAACCCATGTGCATTGCTTATGGGAATGTAAAATGGTACAATTGCTGAGAAATTGATATGGTGACTTTTCAAAAAATTAAATACAGAATTACCATATGATCCAGCAATTCCACTTCTGGGTGTATAATCACAAGAACTGAAAGCAGGGACTTGAACAGATATTTGTATATCCATGTTCATAGCAACATTATTCACTATAGCCGAACAGTGGAAGTAACCCGTGTCCACTGACAGATGAATGGATAAACAAAATGTAGTACAGTCATACAGTGGAATAATATTCAGGTTTAAGAAAGAAGGAAATTCTGACACATGCTACAACATGGATCAACTTTGAAGACATTGTGCTAAGTGAAATAAGCCAGACACAAAATGGCAAATATTGTATGATTCTACTTATTTAAGGTAACTAAAGTAGTCAAATTTATAGAGACAATAAGTGGAATGGTGTTTGCCAGGGACTGGGGAGGGAGGGGAAATGGGAAGTTAGTGTTTAATGGGTACAGAGTTTCAGTTGAGGAAGGTGAAAAAGTTCTGGAGATTGATGGTGGTAACAGTTGCACAACACTGCGAATATACTTAATGCTACTGAACTGTACATTTAAAAATGGTTAAACAGTTAAATTTTATGTTATGTGTATTTTCCAATAAAAAAATTTTAATACAGTCTGAAAAACACTCATCTGAAAGATTCTCATAATAGGAACACAGTTCTAAGAAGACTGACACTTCTAAGAGTTGATTTGTGTTCTGATTGTGAGAAAACTCCTATAAACACAGGATTGCCTTTTTGTAACTCTACGAACCTATAATTTCAACAACATGAAGTCTTAGTTTCTGTTGCAGAGTCTTCAAGGCAGAAGGCAACGTGGCTTGAGATTCTGACATTTTTACATTTTGCTTCACATCATTTGCAAAGGATAACCAGAGTTTTCCAAAGTCTTCAGTTGAGATTTTTAATGGTCTGAAAATAATTTTTAAAATTAGATATATGTCCAAAAGAATGAAATGATTCTAAACAAATATACATTTCAAATGACCCATGGGAATAAAACATAATCACTGTAAATCTGGGTCTGGCAAAATTTATGTTTTTAAACTAAATATGATTAGAATACTTAGTATCATCCTCCAACCTCATGAAAATAATGAAAGAAGATATTATGAAATTGAAAATGTCTTTTCTGTAACTCACTTAGTTCTCTTTCTGACTATTAGTCATTCCAGTAACATTTTACCAAGTAATTTCATGAATTATTCAATTATAGTATAAAACTTTTCTTTTATGTATACTTTGGATTTGGGGATAATGAGATACTCTATCAAAGTCATGTAAAAGAGAATGATTACAAAGACCTAGCACCTTAAATAAATTAGATCAAGGGAAAGACTTTTTAAAAACACATTATGAAAATGGTTTATGAGACTAAAGGTCAAATAGTTAAAATTGGGTATCTCTGGGGGGTGGAATTACAGGAAACTTTTATATTCTACTTATTCATATTTTTCTATAGCATTTGAATTTTATAAGTATACATTGATTTTATAGTCAAGAAAGAAGTTCTTTGTAAAGATATAAAGATTTTATTAATACACACAGAACTGTTTATGTTATATATATAGTGTTTCTTTAGATTACTAATGCTCATCATGGGATATATCTTCACTGTCACAGAATATAAATTTTGTGAAGGCTGAATTTTATCTTACACTGCAACACAGACATAAATACTCTGACAGACTGATAGACACGTTCTTACTAAAAGACCTTAAAGAGTGGGCAAAAATTATAGTAGTGTAACACAAGTAATGTGTGGAAGTTAAAAATTTTTTAGATATTCACTGGTATTCTTCATTCTTGGTTCAGGCAGTCTTCATTTTAAAAAATGTTGAAAGACAGTACAATACATTTATAAAACTAAATGAGAGCAAAAGTGTTAAGAGATTGTTTTAATTATTTTGTTAACACTGCACAATGCCTAATATAGTGCTAAATACGTATTATATGTTTAATAAAAGTTTAATCACTATATTGATTAATTTTCTTTTCTCTAAAGCTTAACAGATTTTATGAAATAATTAAATGAATAAAATACAAATGAGAAAAACTTCAAAAGCTTAAAAAAAAAGCCATGCAGAATCTTTGAATTTATTTCATTTTAGATATTACTTTCAGAAATTTTCCCAGATTACCAACCAACCCGACCTTAAGTCGGGTCTCATAATCTCCCTCTGTACCATTTATTTTCTCTTCATAGCAAAATCATAATTACGTATATATTTATGTGACTGTTCAATGTTTCTTCCATAGACTGGAAGCTCCCTGAAGGTAGGAAATGTATCTGGTTTTTAATTGTTATATTCCCTAGCACATAGCATAGTTTCTCTGCCCAGAGAAGAAGCCTAATAAATATTTGCTGAATGAATAAATAACATTCCTGAAAATATTTACCTAATGAAATCTAACAGTGATAAGTTTATGGAAAATTCCATTTGAACAGAATGAGTATCCATCATTTGATAATTTATAAAACCAGAAAGATTCTCTTCTGTAAAAGGTTTTTCCATCTGCACACTATATTGAAAGGTTTTGGTGCCTTCTGCTTCCATTACAGGCAAACAGCATCCCAGCTGCTCAGTGATCTGTAAATAAAAGTAATAAAAGTACTGAAGAAGGGATCAATACAGACTATTATATGAATACCGATTTTCTATTTAATTGAAGTGGTACAAAAGCATAGTAGTGTGAAGTTAATAACAAACTACATTATGAAGATGATTGACTTCTTGAGAAAAATTAACTAGCACAGACAAGAAATAACAGTACACAGGTCAAAATTACATACCAAATGGCATTACAGTTAAAGCCCTTGTATGATTATTTTTTAAAAGATTATTAAACTCTAGTCTGGAAGCTCTCAACACTGGCCAGCACCAGATTTTTGAAGCTAGCAGAGTTTAAAAAAAAAAAAAAAATAGAGATGTCTTCCATTCTCATTCTCTACCCTTATTCAAGATCTGGTGGTAGTGTTCAAGCAACTGGGTTGGGTTTTTTGTTTTTTAAGTTCCACAGGTGATTTAAATGTACATCTAGATTTGGGAACTTCTTCCCCAGTCAGTGACCCAGACAATATCCCATTCAACACATTCCAGTTCATAAAAGAAAAGGGGTCGGTTTCGTGGAAGACAGATATACATTATAACTCCACCAAGGACATCCACACAAAAATGCAATTAAACATACTCCCAGAAATCAAAATGGCAGTCTCTTGGAGCTAGAAAAGAAACAGAAGTGATGTCTGAGCACTCAGTGCAGAATAATCCATCAGTGAGAGAAAAAAGAGGTAATATACACATTTACCCTTCAATATTTTTACTTGATTTGTTAAATAATTTCAGAATTTCCTGTCAGTAGTTATGACAAGAGTGAATGAGACATTTACAGAGTGCAGGAAAAGAGAACACTAAGTACACACTGAAAATAAACAATAATACTTACCAGGTGCCATGTACTGCTGTAAGCATTTTACAGGTATTAACTCATACCTTCACAGTAACAGGCACACACTGTTAACATTCTCATTTGAAACATAAGCAAACCGAGGAACAAAACAGTCAAATAACCTGACCATGTAACACAGCTAATGAGCTGTAGAAGCAAAAGTTAAAGCCAAGCAGTCTAAACCAAGAGCCTACATTTTCACTGTGCTCCATCTAAACTCACTTTGTAGCTACGACCTTCCCCAATACAATCTCTATTATGCTTCCTTCCTTGCCTCTTTCGAACAATTTTTCCCTACTCAAAATAGTAAAAAATTGGGCCAGCCCCATGGCTCACTCAGGAGAGTGCGGCGCTGGTAGCACCGAGGCCGTGGGTTCGGATCCTATATAGGTATGGCCGGTGCGGACCACACCGTGCCGAGGGTCGCGATCCCCTTACCAGTCAAAAAAAAAAGGGAAAGGGCCGGCCCGTGGCTCACTCGGGAGAGTGCGGTGCTGATAGCACCAAGGCCTCAGGTTCGGATCCCATATAGGGATGGCCGGTTCACTCACTGGCTGAGCGTGGTGCTGACAACACCAAGTCAAGGGTTAAGATCCCCTTACCGGTCATCTTTTTAAAAAAAAAAAAAAAGGAAAAAATTTGTCATACCTTTTACCTGTTTTTGCAAAGAAGGTAAAAGAAGGAGAAATTTAAAAACCATCAGAAGAGCGAACAGCAGAAACATTATTAGCGAGCACTGTCCATTTAAGGCAGAAATAACAAACTATTCATTTTCTTACCTTGAAATTTTCTGCAGGAAAAATTTCTAAGTTAGCACTTTTCAGTTCCAAACCACTCTTATTAGTGATTGACCAGACCATCAATAAACAATCATCTTTCCAAATTTTGTAAGAAAACACTGATATGGTTTCATTATTACAGACCTCCATAAGATTTGAATGTATGCATTCAGTAGTTTCCTCCAAAAAAGAAGAAGCTAAAGACATTTCCTTGGCAACTGAGACTGCAGTAGATTGAGGAGGGTGAAAAATTTCCATATCGTTATCAGCAAACAAAGAAGGTGCAGACAGGTTGCAATTTGAGAGTTTCTCAACCAAGGGTAGTTCTGTGAGAGGCTCAGAATCCAAAAGTTCCAAACTGAGAGAAAATTTCTTTAGTTCCTTGTCTCCTCTATCCTGTAAAGTATTCAAATAATAATCTTCATCATATGACACATTTGACAAAGAACTAACAGAAGAACAGGTCATACTGTGAGAATGGGCTGTTTCTCCACTTTTGGTTTCCTTGATTTTTGATTTCCTTCTGAACTTGTGAGAGACATTATCTGCTTTTCCAAGCTGCAAAAATAAAATAGTAATAACATAAAAGAAACCATTCTATTAGTCATGAGTTTTAAACATTTTCTGTAATTCCAAATGAGCAGTTTACTAACTTGCTCCAAAAAATCAGAGATGAAGAAAATGTTAAGACCTAAAATTTGGACAGCTACATAACTTTGAAATATTAGCTAAATCTTATTTCTTTTTAAAAACACATAAAATAAAAAAAGAAATAAAGTCAAAAAGTCAGTCATGAACAATTCTAAAAACTTGATAGATTTCAGAATACTAGATTACAGAATTGGACAAATTAAAAATACTGAGAAACCTAGCCATTTTTTGAGTTTCCAGAGTTGTCCTGTAGAAGACTAAGTTACCCTCAAATGCAGAGATGATCCAAACTGTTTTAATAATCTATAACAATCACGATTTCACAGCCTATGAGTTAATAAGCAGAGAAGAAAAACTGGTTTTACCTCAAGAATCAACTGGCAAAGGCTGACTGGAAAACTCAGCAGGAAAGAATTCTATAACTGACTGATGATGTATGTTTGACACAGACTCAGGAGACAGGAACAGAAAATTTGCCATCCTTGATTTAAACCTTCTGAGGAATGGTTCGTGAATCTAAGTAAGAAGAGTGATGGTTCAAGTGTTCCCTTGCCTCACAAAGTTCTATCTAGAATCAGTGCAGCAAACTGACACTATTCTAAGTCCATGTCTCTATCCTTCTGGGGGCTTCAACACTGCACAGTTACCCTTCACATGATTCTAGTTAATCAGAATTCTAGTTCCCTTTTCATAACATCTCCATTCCCCTCAAGCCCCAACACTTTCTTCCAACACTAAGCAGATAAGTTTGTCTCTGACCTCCCAATTCATAAGTGATTAAACAAGAACTAATATTCTATTAACACAAAAACAAGGGAAACTGCGGATGGGAGAGTGGGCAATGGATTTCCAATTCCAATAATCATGGGACTCAAATTAGACGTATATTAGACTGCTTGATCCTGTCCCTCAGGTCACTGATTCTCTGTTCCTTTTTTGTTTTGTTTTGTCTTTTCTTTCTCGCCGTGTTTCATTTTGGATAGTTTCTATTACTTTGTCTTCAAGTTTAATGAACTCATCTGCACTGTCAATCTGTTGTTAATCGGAAGCTACACAGGCCAAAACACACTGTAGTGACATCTTTGTTAAAATACTTAAAGAAAAGAAACAGTCAGCCTAGCACTGCAATCCAGAGAAAATGTCTTCTAAAAATGAAGATGAAATAAAAAGGTGAAGGTGAAAAAATTAAAAAGAACTTGACTCTTAACAAAACTATATAAAAAATTAACTCAAAATAAATAACTGACCTAAAAATAAAAGTTAGTTAAAATGAAATACATCAACCCAGCCTTGATCTATGTAACTGAGAACCTTAAACGTGAGAAAAATCAGTATGGAATAGTCTGAGGGAGAAAAGCAGCCATACAAAAGGAGGCATGATACAGAAGGAGCACATCTCTAGCTAGTCCCAATCCTGTCTGCTCTGTCCTAGCGACAGAGGAAAACTTGGGGTTGAGAGGCAAGAGGATACATGCTAATTGTATCTCATCATTAGCTGCTCCTCCTTCTGCACGATGCCACTCAGTTGAGCCAATTGGATTTTCTCTTTTTGGCTCTGGAGCTGGAAAATGATGGCAAGTGAGAGCTGTGGAAACCATTTCCCACCATGTGTACAGAGGATAGTCAGGAGGTTTTACAGAGCCAGTTTTTTGTACAAACAGGGTACACAGATTCTTAGAGGAACATAACTGATTACTTACCAAATTGATAGTGCTTTCTGATCCTAGTCCAACAAATAATGATGATGCCAGCAGCTGCTTTTCTTTCTCTTCTTTAGATTGGGTAAGCACTTGACACTGATCCTTTTTTGTTTTAGCTTGATCTACATTCTCCATTATACTCTCTTGAGGAATAGGCAGAGCTTCAGTTTCTTCACCAGTTTTGCTCTCCTTCTTGGGAAGATAGCCCTCCTTCCCCCACAATTTCTTTATACCTTCCAGCTTCAAGCTATTTGTCCTAAGGAGATTGATAATGAAATCAAGTCAATTTAAATAACTACTAAGTAGTTATTTTGGGGGGCATTTTTTCCAAAACACATCATTACCCATGGCCTTTTAGAAACAGCTTTCATATATATTTTATATGCCAGAAGTAAAACCTAGATCTCTAGATTTTACTTTAGTTACAGCCAACATTCCCCCACACCATAGTCACATGATTTAAGATACCACTACTCTAGACTTAGTTTAAAATTTCAGACCATGTAATTTTCACTCAATTGCTTAGATAAGTTGCACAAAAATAGAATTATTGTAAATTGGTTCCTTTCCCCTACTGACTTTTCAAAAATACCTTATCTTTAAAATTCTGATGGGTTAAATATCAGAAATGACTCAAGTTTCTTAGCTGTATATAAAGGGATTAAACCTATATAAATTCACTAAATAAAATCCTGTTGAAAGCAAAAAAAATCATTCAAATATACTCCTATGTATAAATTTACTTTTAATACAGAAGGTTTTCTTAATGTGAACACTAGCTACATTTTCAAATATTATAAATGTACTTCTATAAAAGTAAAATAAGGCACTGGCTGGTTAGCTTAGTTGGTTAGAGGACGGTGCTGATAAAACCAGGGTCCAGGGTTCAATAACTGTACTGGCCAGCTACCAAAAATAAAATAAAATAAAAATAAAATGAGGTTTGGTCTACAAAAGAAAGAGCATGAGGCTTAGGAATTTTTTATACCTGAGCTGAAGAAGAAATAAAGTAGTGATTAAGTGCCAGGTATCTGACCCAAAAAGCCCAGGCAAGGCATCTAGGCAAAAAGTCCAGGGCCAAATTTAGAATATGGACTCATCTAATGTTGTCCCAAAAGTTACAACTATGAATCTGAAGTGACTAATACCATCGTAAGCACAGGCTGAAACAGCCATAGATTGTCCCTATTGTTCTCCTATAAGAACATTAATTAGCTTGATTGTGGTAATAATTTTACAATGTATATGTATATCAAAACATCATGTTTTACACCTTAAATATATACAATTTATATTTGCTAATCATAGGAAGAAAATACTATCAAAAAAAAATAAAAATAGAACTATGTGTCCTTGGCACCTGGCTCATTTAAGCATCCCTTGTCATGGTCCAAAACAACATTCTAAAAATTTCTACTACAAGTTAGGAAGATCATGAAATGAATATAAAAGGAAGACTCAGAAATATCTGTATTCATTATTATTCCCACCTAATTTGTTGAAATCGTGATCAATTTGATTTTCTGTAGTAGGCCAAAAACAAAAAGCAAGTAGTTATACTTCATACTGAGTAAAGAATTAATGCTATTAAGTAGTAAGTGACTGAGGCAAATTTGAATGTTAATAAAGAATGCCCTACAAGGAACTGGTTTATTCTTCGCAATGATTTTTACTGCTGTGTGTTTCTTTACAAGTATCTTCATTTCCCTGTCTCTTTTAGGTACCAAAAGAGTTTTCTAAAAAGTTTTTAAATGAAATAAAACATTAATAAACCTCTTAGAAGAAAATTGGTTGCCCTTACCAAAAGCAGATCCAAAAGTGGTCATGGGAATCACTAAAATGACCCTTTGCATCCCTAGGATCTCAAAAGCAGGACCTCTAGGAAATTCATGAATACCCACAGTACAATTACAGTATCTTTGTACCCTCCTGAACTGACATATTTCCTTTAATTATTTACTCAAAAAAAAAAAAAAAAAGAACAAGTACCCAAGTTTCATTAACAAATGATTCAAATATTAGTTTAACAAAAAAAGGCAGGTGTGGTGGACCCTGGGCTGCTCCATCCAGATCTACCTTCAGTAAGTACGGTTGGAAGTGCTGCTGGGAATGCTGGCAGGGACTGCCTCAGCTGCAGAGGGCTGCCTCACCTGAGATCACACACCTTCCAAGGCAGCCCACATCCAGTGATTGGTGAACAGAAGTGTAAAATCCTGGCCACCCATCTTGGCCCAACTCAGGACGACTGTGAAGGGTCATTCTACATCCAGACCTCCCCATGGGGCCAGCAGAGGCTTTTGTTGACAATGCATTGCATCTTAACTTCTTCCTAGGCCTAAACCTGCTTCTTTCCTCTTCCTTCCACAGGTGTCAATCCCAAGGGCACTCCTAAATATTCTGCATACTTAATGTCACTGCAGAATGTGCTTCTCAGGGAACCCAACCCACAACAGGCAAAATGAGAGGGTGCTAGAAAATGAGCCGAAAAAGAGCTTTAAGCTATTTTAAAGATGTTTCTCACTTATTTTATATGCATACATGCCTATTATCAGCATAAATTTTCTGTCATGCATTACGTATAGACAATCTAAAAAGTGGGAAAATACATTAGAGATACACAAAATATGCCTCAATGATATGAAACATACTATAAAAGAATTTTTTTAAACATGAGTCATTTTTGCCTGGATCTTGACAACACTATTATGGTTTTATGATTTTATATGGTGTGCATTTATATTATTTTTAATAAATCTGCATTCAAACACAGATGCAAATTCTGACCAAGTAACCATCAAAATATTAGGGGTGTACTTTAACTCAACCCTAGGAACTCCCATTTAAGATAGGGTGCTGTCCAGTAATAGGGTTTACAGGTAAGAAATTCTAAATTGGGCTTGGTACTATTTTATTCTCTGCTTGCCAGAGACTGTAGAAGAGCAACTGTCTCTACTCTAAAGCTGATTCGCCTTACCAATTACCACATTGGTTCCTAATCTTAAATAATGTGTGAGCTGTGGTCCTCTTTGGAAAAAAAAATTTAAATTCATCTCTCATGTTCCATTTCATGATAATGTAGCATACACAATTCCTTAGTTTTGCCAAAAGCCATTTCTCTGAATAGTCCATGTACACATACAGGATTTATAAGGCCCTGTCATGTCTCCCAGTTCAGTACTAAATAACAGATGCTGTCACCTGTTGTGCAGGTAAAAGGGACTGTGTAAGTTCCTCCCTGAGATTGGAGGGTTCCTGTCTCTCTTTCCCTTGCCTCTTTGTTCTTTCGGGACACTTAATTGCTGTCACCTCTGTCATCACATGCTCACAAACCATATCTGCACCCTATGCTTGTAGTACCAAAATTAAATGTCTGGGAAAGAAAATAAGCCTTTTAACAGAGCAGGAAAAAATTAAGAAAAAACTTTACCTTATGCCATTTCATTCAGCATATCATTCTACATTCCTCATAATCTATTTGGGTCATTTTTCTGATAAATACTTCTTATGACCATCTCATTGGAAGATTGACAAATACAAAGATGATCACAAAATAAGATGACCAACTTTTTAATGAATATACATGAACTCAAAATTCAAATGTCATCCTTCAAAGTTGTCACCTTTGAGATTTTATCACATTTACTCCAAAAACGCTGCCATTACTTAAAATATTTTTGAACTCTTTTAGATGAAGCTCCTTCATAAACAAGGTCATTTTCTTTACTGTCACGTCAGTATATTGACCAAAATTATTCATATTAATTGTTAATTGTATTTGGTAAACTCAGCTTTTGGATAGTGATGAGAATGATAGTAATGACAACTATTATTAATGATTGACAAATGTTAGCTGCTATTATTATGTACTATGTACTTTATACACACAATCTCATTTTATTAACTTAATTATGTTTCTAAAAGGAATTTAATTATATTTTCAAAGTCAAAATCTACCTTAAAAGGATAATACTTAGCACCAAATAAGATATTAAAACAAATATATCACAAATTTTCAAGGTGGCTGGAAAGAAGCCCAGGAAGCATTTTTAGTAAACAGCTTTCTCAGGTGAGTATACACATTCTTCAGGTCTATACAGCTTCCCCAGGTGATGTTAGTCACCTTACTTTATGATTATCTTTATGTTTGTCAATCTTCCAGTGAGATGGTTATAAGAAGTATTTATCAGAAGAACAAAATGATTATGAGAAATGTAGAATAATATGCTAAACACTTACCTGGGTGTATAAGTTCTAACATGCTTCTTTAAAAACATATATATGTGTATACATATATTTTTACAATAAGTAGCAATAACACACACATTATTACTATCTGTAAAGCTTATACATATCTATGCTGTCTTGGAAGGTAGGTAAGCTCTTAAAGTATAACGACATGATATACAATATCAATACCTTCAGACCAATAAACAGAAACAACTGAAACAACAGCCCATACAAAATTTAGTTTCTAGGAACCTTTCTAAGCCATTATATTAAAACACAATGCCACAAATGTGCCTCTTCCTTTGAATTATTTGAATTCCACTGAAATAATAAACTTCTTGGAAGTCATGATAAAATAAGCAAATAATGATCATGATGATATAAAGCAGAAGCAGAAAACAAATGGAATGATAAAAAACATTTAAACACTCCCATAGTCTCAATTTTAATAGAAAGGAACTTACTCTTTCAGCCCTGTCTCAGCACTATTCCCAGATATATCGGAACCAAGAGAGATGCCAGCAGGAGACTGTCGTCCAGTGAAGCCAGATGAAGAAAAGGAGAGAGCTAGGTATGTGAACTAGACCTTAAGTTTTTTTTGTCTGTAAAGTGAAGGGTTAGGACTACAAATGTTGATCTAATAACCAGGATCATGCTGACTTCATAGAATCTGTCAATGATCTCTTTATACATGCAGGCAAGCTTTCAAAGATTCAGATACAGAAGGTACAGAAGTAGTGCTCAAAACTCTGTCTCATTTTTTTTTAAACTCTCCGTGATTCTGATTCATAATCATATTTGGAAACCACTTGTCTAAATCTCTCTAAGGCCCTTTTCAGCTAGAACATCCTCTCATTCCAAGTTTTTCAATCATCTAGCTTAATCTAGCCACTACTGGCCTCTTTTTAATAGCATATATAGCAGTCAAACATCCAGCCTCTGAATTAACACTTCCGGTAACAATGAAAAGCTCAAGAAATTCTTCCTATGCACAATTAAAGACAAAGAGTTTAATCCAAAGAGCAGAAAGAAGTTCAAAATTAGAGGTATAGAGTTAGAGAGAAGAGAGAGAGAGAAAAAAACCCAAAAAAACAAAAACTAGACATAGAAGGGAACAGTATCTGAAGAACAGACAGATAAAATTTCAATTCTGAGACAGAAGAATTAAAGATTGTCATCAAAGGAAGGCCTGGAAAGGCTCAAAGGTAAGAACGAAGTTCAAACCATACTATTTTCATTCTCTAGTGAAAACTCCCCCAGATCCACACAGTGATGAATAAAAGGCCAAAGAATTTAAAGAGTTGACTAGAAGTACAAGAGCTCATGTGCATGTGAGGAGCACAAGAAAAACGACAGGCAGAAAGAGCCAGGAGCACCAAGGTAAAGGGATCAGATCCCTTTAAGGCCAGCTGTCAAAAAAGAGACAGACAGGAAGGAAGAAAGGAAGGTTAGGAGGGACGACAGGCAGAAAGAGCCAGGAGCACCAAGGTAAAGGGATCAGATTCCTTTAAGGCCAGCTGTCAAAAAAGAGACAGACAGGAAGGAAGAAAGGAAGGTTAGGAGGGAAGGAGGGAGGGGAAAGAAAAGGAAAGAAAGAAAGAAAAAGAAGGAGCCAGATAGGTGAATTGCAACTTACTGAATATATAGAAGTTAACCAGGTGAAGAAAGAGAGCAAAGGGAAATTCATGCAGAAGAGAAAGCATGAGCTGTAGGCACAGAGACCTTGGAGTTTAAAGCTACTAAAGTAGCCCAGGTGAAAGATCATAAAGTACAAACTATCCTAAGCGTAAGTGAGTAATTCAATATTTAACCTATTTGTCAGAGGTCTGCATTATATGGACTTACCTTTATGTTACCTTGTGCTGCAATTCTTTTATACCTTGACCATTTGGCTATACTTCCCTGAGAACCCTCAAGCTATTATTTATTATTAATTATTATTTAATTTTAATTATTTTAATAATTAAATATATAAGTATTGTTATTTAAATTTTTTCCTAAGTAACAAACTTTGTTTTTATAGCAGTTCTAGGTTTTTATAGAGAAATGGAGCAGAAAGTACAGACAGTTCCTATACCCTGCCCTCACACACAGTTTCTCCTATTATCAACATGTTACATTAGTGTGGTACATTTGTTACAATTATGAACCAATATTGATCTATTATTATTATTAACTCAATTTTACATTAGGATCCCCTTTTGTGTTGTACAGTTCTCTGGGCTGAGAGACTATCAACCTCAACTTGACATGGTTTTGTAAAAGTCATAGTTCAATAGACAAGAGATTAAACTGCTGTTTCCCCTTACTATTTCCAGTGTTACCCAACACTGGGGCTACAATATACTTGAATAATGTTTTAATAGAATAATCCACAGATTCCTAAATGCTTTCTTTGGGTGGGAACTGGTAATAAAATTTGTTCCCCACCACCCCATTTATTTTTGCCAATTCTTAGTATCTTACAATATCTTTCTGAAGTTTATTCTTATAAACTGGACATTTTTCTTCCCAATGGAGCTGAGTATCACTTATTAAAGTGACATTTAACTACTACTCTCTACAAATGATTTATAAAAATCTCTAATGAGATTAGTACCAGTACTGATCGATACTTGAAGGATTCCAGAATTAACAATTCTTTATGCAGAAAATACCTATTTCCCTGTTACTCTTTATTTTGTCTTACAGCCAGTCCCAATTCTAAAATATGTAATTCTATAACTTATTCCATAAGTATTTATTAAGCACTTGCCATGTCCTGTCTCATAGCCAATTTCCTTTTCTATAATAATCTAAGCTCAAGAAATTTCAATTTTGCTTTAAAGAACTTTTGAAAAATATGTTTGGGAGGAGAGAGGAAGAGCCTATTTAAGAGCTTAACCCCATTTATGATGATGGTTCTATGGGGAAAAAAATGCACTTGGCAAAGGACTGCATCAGCTTGGGGAATTCCAGAGCTATCTATCTATTATATTTGTGTCAGCAATTAACTTATTTTAAGAAAGAAAATAGCCAATGCCAGGAATTAGGCTCATCATCTTACCTCCCCTTCCCTACTTGACTCCTAACTTTAGTAATGGCAACTGATGGCTCCCAGACATTTTCACTCCATGCCCTGGATGTCATATGACCTTTATAAGCAATATAGTCACAGGTTGGGCAATTATAATTGAAAACTTTACTTTTTTCTCCCATCATATTCTACCAATATATAAGGAGTTAATGGGGAAGAAATTGATTACCCTTTGAAAGACAATTGAATTTTCTAGGCCATTAGGTATCACTGTGCTAAATAAATATATCAAAAGCCTTAAAAGACAGGGATTGCATTGAATCTACAGATTGTTTTGGGCAGCATGAACATTTTAATGGTATTAGTCCTACAATCCATGAACATGGGACGTCTTTTCATTTATTTGTGTCTTTTTTGATTTCTTTCATCAATGTTTTATAGTTCTCAGTGTTCAACTCTTTCACCTTCTTAAATTTATTCCTATGTATTTTATTCTTTTCAGTGCCATTATAAATGAGGCTGTTTTCCTAATTTCCTTTTCAAATAATTTATTGTTAGTGTATAGAAATGCAACTGAGTTTTGAATGTTGATTTTGCATACTGCAACTTTACTGAATTCACTTAGTAGTTCTAAGAGGTTTTTTATTTTATTTATTTATTTATTTTTCCTTTTTTTGTCTTTTTTCGTGTCCGGCAACGGATCGCAACCCTCAGTGTTGCACCCGCACCTCGCTCAGCCAGTGAGCGGGAACCGGTCTGTATGTGGGATCCGAACCCTCGGCGGGAGCGCCGTCGCGCTCCCAAGCGGCACACTGTAGCAGTGCACCACCGGGCCAGCCCTCTAAGAGGTTTTTTTAAATGGAACTTTTAGTATTTTCATTATATAAGATGATATTGTCTGCAAGGACAGACAATTTTACTTCTTCCTTTCCAATTTGAATGCCTTTCTTTCTTTTTCTCGCCTAAATGCTCTGGCTAGAACTCTCAGTACTATATTGATTACAAATGGGAAGAATGGGCATCTTTGCCTTGTTCCTGATCGTGAGAGAAAAAGTTTTCAGTTTTTCACCATATAATGTTATGACGTTAACTGAGGACTTTTCATATATGGCTTTTATTATATTGAGGTATTTCTCCTATTCCTAGTTTGTTGAGAGTTTTTGTCATGAAAGGGTGCTGAATTTTGTCAAATGCTTTTTCTGTATGTATTGAGACAATCGTGTGATTTTTATTCTTTATTCTGTTAATGTGGTATATCACATTAATCAATTTACATGTGCTGAACTATCCTTGCATTCCAGGGATAAATCTCAGTTACAGTGTATGATCCTTTTTTTTTTTTCCTTTTTTGTCTTTTTTCGTGACCGGCAACGGATTGCAACCCTCAGTGTCGCGCCCGCACCGGACCGGGACCGGCAACGGGACCGCAACCCTCGGTGCCACGCCCGCCCCTCGCTCAGCCAGTGAGCGGGAACCGGTCTGTATGTGGGATCCGAACCCTCGGCGGGAGCGCTGCCATGCTCCCAAGCGGCGTACTGTAGCAGTGCGCCACCGGGCCGGCCCTGTATGATACTTTTAAAGTGTTGTTGGTTTCAGTTTGCTAGTATTTTGTTAAGAATTTTTGCATCTATATTCATTAGGAATATAGACCTGTAGTTTTCTCTTTTTGTCATGTTTTTGTGTGGCTTTGGTATGGGGTAATGATGGTCTCATAAAATGAGTCTGGAAGTGTTCCCTTTCCTTCAAATTTTGAAAGAATTTGAGAAGGTCTGGCATTAATTCTAGCTTAAATGTTAGTTAGAATTCACCAGTGAAGAACCATAAAAGACCGTAAACAGCCAAATCAATCTTGAGAAATAAGACCAAAGGTGGAGGCATCACACTTCCTGATTTCAAAATGTATTACAAAGCTACAATAATCGGAACAGAATGGAACTAGCATAAAAACAGACATGTAGACCAATGGAACAGAGAGCCCAGAAATAAATCCATGTGTATATGGTCAACTGAACTTTCACAGGGTGCCAACAATACACAATAGGGAAAGGACAGTTTCTTCAATAAATGGTGTTGGGAAAACTGAATATCCATACACAAAAGAAAGAAATTGGACCTTTATCTTACGTCATACACAAAAATCAACTCAAAATGGATTAAAGACTTAAACGTAAGATCTGAAACTATTAAACTCCTAGAAGAAAACAGGAGAAAAGCTTCATGACAATGGTCTTTACAATAATTTCATCGTTACACCAAAAGCACAGGCCAACAAAAACAAAAATAAATAAGTGGGAATACATCAAACTTAAAAGCTTCTGCATGAAAAGGAAACAATCAACAGAGTGAAAAGGCAACTTACAGAATGAGAGAAAATATTCACAAACTGTGTATCTTGTAAGAGGTTAATCTCCAAAATAAGAAATTCCTATGACTCAACAGTAATAAAAACAAATAACTTGATTGAAAATTAGGCTAAGAACTTGAATAAATATTTCTCCAAAGAAGACATACAAATAGCCAACAGGTATATGAAAACATGCTCAATGTTACTAATCACTAGGGAAATGCAAATCAAAATCACAATAAGGTATCAACTCACACCTGTCAGGATGGCTATTATAAAAAAAGTAAAAGATAACAAGTGTCAACAAGGAAGTGGAGAGACTTCCAGTCAAGATGGCAGAATAGATGGTACCCAGCATCACTCCCTCCCACTGTCAACCAACTTACAACTATTAGAAAGCAACAACTGCCAAGCAACAACTACCAAGCTGGGGTTGCTAGAGCTCAGGGGAAGAGGAGGAGAGATCTACAGAGTTCATGAAGGTGAGAGAAGCTGTGATGAGAGAAAGAAAGGACTGCTCTAACCATTTTGAGCCCCAGCCACTTCAAGGCTGGCCCTGGTGAGCACACAGAACAAGAGCTGGCAAAAGCCCCAGCTGTGCTCTTCATATGAAGTTGCATGGAGGTGGCAGGGGAGAAAAGGGCATTGGTGGCCCCCAGGCCAGCAAGACCACTAACAGAGTTCCCATGAACCCACATAGGAGAGAGGGGCCACAGACAACTGAGAAAAGGAGTCACTCAGAGACCAGTTTCATTACAAGCAACTGGCACATGGCCCATCCTATGGGAAGTGTTTAGAGTGTGGGCAGTGGGGGAGATGGGCCCACTGTGGGAACAATGGGGCCCTTGGATCCCCCCCAGCCTCAGAGCAGCATGGACAGCTGATTTGCCCTCCAATCAGCACAGGACCACTCAGTGGAGACTGGTCAGGAATACAGAACTGCAGGGGATGTAGTTTGCTGAAAAAATACAGACCTCACGAGATCTGGAAGTACATACAAGGTCAACAATTAAAACCTGAGTTGCACAAAAAGCCTTCCCCAGAGAATCAGCAGCAAAGCAGCAATTTAGCTCAACCACAGGCTCAAATGCTGGTCCCCACAGAAAGGTCCCCCATTATAGAAGTAAGCAAAGGACAAGTTAGTTCCAGTGCAGAGTTTAAGTAATTCAACAAAGAACTGAAAGAAAAAACCAAACACCCACAGATCAGAGACAAAATTTTGATATTAACCAGCAAAGGTCTAACACCACCAAAGAACACCTATAAAACCTAGAAGGACCAGAAGTCCCTGAGGCTCCCAAGCCAGGGTGGAGACAGGGCCAAGGGCCTCAGCCACGCCCCCTCAACATCTACATCCAGCCCAGCAATGACTGAGCCCCTGCTGGAAGCCCCCTGGGTTCTTGAGCTGGGGTGTAGGGGGCCAAAGGCCTCAGCCATGCCCCTCCAACATTCCTATCCAGCCCAGCAACAAACACCAGGCTGCTACCGGAAGAGTTCCGGGCTCCCAAGACAGGACTGGTGGGGAGTCAAGGGCCTCAGTCTCATCTCCCTGAAGTCTGCATCCAGCCCAGCCACAACCAAGCCACTGCCAGAAGCCCCCTGGGCTCCTCCAACAGAATGAGGAGGGTGCCATGGGCCTCAGACACACTCCCTTCCCCCTTTCCTCTTCCTCCCACCCTATCCTCCTCCTATTTCCTCTCTCCCCCTCCATCCCAACTGCTCTGCAACATCTTACAATGTAAAAGAAATAATAATAATAAACATTTTTAAAAATTTATGTTAAAAAAAAAAGGATGTGGAGAATTGAAAAAAAGGATGTTCCAATTGTGGATTGGAACCCCTGTACACTGTTAGTGGGAATGCATATGGAGTAGCCATTATGGAAAAGAGTATGGAAGTTCCTCAAAAAATTAAAAATAGAACTGCCTTATGATCCAGCAATCCCACTTTTGGTTATGTATCCAAAAGAATTGAAATCAGGATCTCGAAGAGATATTAGCACTTTTATGTTCATTGCAGCACTATTCACAATAGCTAAGATGTGAAAAAAACCTAAATGAAATATCCATCAACAGATGAATAGATAAAGAGTTGTGGTATATATACACCATGGAATACTATTCGGCGTTAATAAAGAAGGAAATTCTGCAACATGCAATAACGTGGATGACCCTTGAAGCTATTCTGCTAAGTGAAATAAGCCTGTCACAAACAAAAAATACTGTATGATTCTATTTATATGAGGTATCTAAAACAGTCAAAATCATAGAGTCAAAGAATGGAATGGCAGTTGCTTGGGGCTAAGAGGGGGACGAAATAGGGAGTTACTAATCAACAGACATAAAATTTCAGTCAAGCAAGATGAATAAAAGCTAAGATCTGCTGTACAACGTTGTATCTATAGGCAACAATAATGTACTGCATACTTCAAAATTTAAGAGGATACATGTCATGTTAAATGTTCTTACCACAATAAAACGAAAAATTAAAGATTAAAAAAAATTTAAAAGCTTTAAAAAACAAATATTTCTGCAAAGGATAATATCAAGCCTATTATTAGCATTTATAACTTTTTGGTTTCATTTTAGGATCAACTGTTTAGTTGTACTCATAACAAAATATGTCTATCACAGAGCCTGGAAAATAATAAGTACTCATAGGAAAAAAAAAAAATAGACCTTTCAGCATTGAACTTTTCAGTGTGTTGACATTATGAACTCCTAAAGAGATAATATTCACTGGTCTCCCTTTATTCATACACATACTTGCCATCTACCACCCAACGCACTGATTTCCCCTTTACCAACACCATGCTGACAGGACACATTTCTTAAGTGTACCTTATTCTTTCCTTTCTTAGCTGTTCCTAACTCAGGGATCAGATACTTTGTTGGAGGAAGCATTCTAATACACTTAAGAAATACTAGACTGCTCAGAATGAAAACAAAATTCACCAGCCCATAGTAACCAGAATTTTTTTCTAAAACTTTTCCAAAGATATGCTCACAATAACATGTCACCCCTCCAGCACAGTGACTAACATCATAATTCCACCTTCAAGTTCTTTCAAGAATCCAAGATGAGGCCGGCCCGTGGCTCACTCGGTAGATTGCGGTGCTGATAACACCAAGGCCATGGGTTCAGATCCTATATTGGGATGGCCGGTTTGCTCATTGGCTGAGCGTGGTGCTGACAACACCAAGCCAAGGGTTGAGATCCCCTTACCAGTCATCTTTAAAAAAAAAAAAAAAAAAGAATCCAAGATGGCTGCCATATCATAGGCATTTATGTATATGGAGCCTATGTCTTTGGGAATATCTCTGGGCTAACTTCTTTTCCGGGTTCTGAAAACCTAGTCAGGGTAAACAACAAGCAGATTTAAAGAGGAATAATAAAAAGTAAGTCTTTACTTAGTTACATGCCTATAATATCAATTGCATAAAAATTATGTTCCTACAATCTAGCTAATTATAAACTCATGAAAAATTACCTTTTTCCTGAGAAAGCTTTTCCTCCTGCCGTTGGTGGTGAGGTTTGTAAGGTGCTACCCCCTGACTGAGTCCTTCAGCCACAAAACCATCCAGAAAAGATAAGGAAGCATCTACCTGTATTAAAATTAAACAAAAATTTGTAATTAAAAAACTTACCCTAAACAGTAGACTGTACATTCACATAAATAATTTTAGCCCAGAAGAGAGAATCAAGATGGGGAATAGACAGTCCCCAGAGTCACTCTCTCCCACAATTGACCAATTTACAATTATTAAAAAGCAAAGGCTGCCAAGCTTGGGCCTCTAGAGCTCAGGGGAAGATGAGGAGAGACCTACAGAGTTCATGAAGGTGGGAGCAGCCACGATGAGAGAAAGAAGGGAACACTCCAACCATTTTGAGCCCCAACCACTTCAAGCCTGGCCCTGGTGAGCACACAGAGCAAGAGCTGGCAAAAGCCACTGCTGTACCCTTTATGTGAAGTTGCTTGGAGACTGCCGGGAGAAGAGCGCCTTGGTGGCCCCCAGGCCAGCAAGACCACTAACCGAGTTCCCATGGACCTGCATAGGAGCAAGGGGCCACAGACAACTGAAAAAGGGAGCCACTCAGAGATCAGTGAGTCATCGTAAGGGACTAATGCATGGCCCACTTTACAGGAAGTGTTCGGAGTATGGGGGGTAGGGGAGACTGGCCCACTGGAGAAACAGTGGGGCAGAGCACAGACAGCTGATCTGGCCTCTAATCAGTACCAGCTCACTCAGTGGAGACTGGTCAGGAATATAGAACTGCAGGGGGTGCAGTTTGTTGAAAAGACTTAGGCCCAGACCAGAGTTTCCATACAACCCAGGTGTATTAGACCTCACAAGACCAGGAAGTTTATACAAGGTCAACAATTAAAACCTGAGTTGCACAAAAAGGCTTCCCCAGAGAAGCAGCAGCAAAGCAGCAATTTAGCTCAACCACAGGCTCAAGTGCTGGTACCCACAGAATGGTCCCCATTACAGAAGTAACCAAAGGACAACAAGTTAGCTCCAGTGCAGAGTTTAAGTGGTGGAGGTAGCTAATAATCCAACAAAAAACTGAAAGAAAACACAAAAAACCCACAGATCAGAGACAAAGTTCGGATATTCACCAGTAAAGGTCTCTCATCACCAAAGAACACCTATAAAACCTAGAAAGGCCAGAAGCTCCCCAGGCTCCCGAGCCAGGGTGTAGAGTGCCTGAGGGCCTCAGCCATAACCCCCAACATCTGCATCCAGCACAGTGAAAACCAAGCCTCTCCAGAAGCTTCCAGGGCTCCCAAGCCAGAGTGCCATCCCCCACAGACCTCAACCATGCCCCCGCCCTCCACAACCAGGCCAGTGAAGGAGCCGGCCATGAGCCAGCCCCACCCCCACAACCCACCTACATCCTCCTCCCCTCCTCCCCCCATTGTTTGCAACATCTTAAAATGTAATAATAATAATGGGCCGGCCCGGTGGCGCACTGCTACAGTGCGCCGCTTGGGAGTGCAGCGGCATTCCCGCCGAGGGTTCGGATCCCACATACAGACCGGTTCCCGCTCACTGGCTGAGCGAGGTGCGGGCGCAACGCCGAGGGTTGCGATCCCGTTGCCGGTCCCGATCCGGTACGGGCGCGACACTGAGGGTTGCGATCCGTTGCCGGACACGAAAAAAGACAAAAAGGAAAAAAAAAAGTAATAATAATAATAATAATAATAAATTAATTAAAAAATAATTTTAGCCCATATATCCTAAAAAGAAATTTAAGTGAAGAACAGAAGCTTCAATTCTTAAAATGTTACCCAACTCTCTAGCTTTCTAAACATCTATAATCAGATCACCCAGCTAAGAATCTATCAAAGTAAATCATTTGCAGTTATTAATTTCTCTAAATTGCAGAATATATTTTTGAGTATTGATATGGATGAATTGTAGCCCACAAGTTTTATGTACTGAAGCTTAATCCCCAATGTAACTGTTGAGGGTGGGATATCCTATTATGGTAATTGAAAGGTGGGGCCTTGAAGAGGTGATTAGACTCAGATGATCATGCCCTAATGAATGGATTAATAATGTTGGTCATGGGTGTGGTTCTGAGGACTTTAAAAGGACACCACATAAGAGTCTCTCTCTCTCTCTCTCTCTGCTCCACCATTTTCTGCCACGTGGGACCCCTGCATTGCTGTATAGCCACCACCAAAGAAGACCCTCACCAGATATGCTCCCTCTCTCTGCTCCACCATTTTCTGCCATGTGGGACCCCTGCATTGCTGTATAGCCACCACCAAAGAAGACCCTCACCAGATATGCTCCCTGAACTTTGGAATTCCAAGTCTCCAAGACTGTAAGCAATAAATTTCTTTTTCTTACAAATTACCCAGTTCCAGGTATTTTGTGATAAGCAACAGAAACAGACTAATACAAGTATATAATACATTAGGGCATTATATTAGATGGTATGATTGAGACAAACCAAGACACAGTTCCTACCCTCAGGAGACTTATAACCCACCAGAGGAGACAGACTCCTATAGTATGAGGTGTGGTGACAGTATTGGTTTTCTGCTACTGGGAGCTAAAATCAAGGTGTTGGCAGGGCTTATTCCTTCCGGATGCTCCATCTTCCTTGTGTCTTCCATCTTCTAAAGACTGCTACCAGCATTGCTCGGCTTGTGGCTCTAACATTCCAATCTCTGCCCCCATTGTTATTTTGCCTTCTCCTCTCTGACCTCTTGCCTCACTTTTATAAGGACCCTTGTGATTATATCATGCCTACCTAGATAATCTAGGAAAATCTCCCCATCACAAAATATTTAATTTCATCACAACTATAAAGTCCCTTTTATCATTTAAGGGGGCTGTTTTGTTAGCTCAGTTGGTTAGAATGTGGTGCTGATAACACCAAGGTCAAGTGTTCAGATGTCCATACTGGCCAGCCACTAACAAAAAAAAAAGAAAAGAAAAGAAACATTTAAGGTAACACATGCACAGATTCCAGGGATTAATATGTGGACATCTTTGGGGAGCCATTATTCAGCCTCCCGCAGTGCTTTGGTTTTAACTATCCTATTCCTCCTACCTGAAAATGGTTTTTCACAAATCTGTGGAAAATTACTTAATTTCTGCAGGAATATAGTTACAAGAGAATAATTAAATGAAAAGATGAAATGATACGAGATGAAGAAAGAGTGAAGAGAAAAGAAGTGCAAAAGTAAGGAAAGAAAAATGATATACATTCAAGAGGATATAACAGTGCTGATATCAGAAACCATAGATTTGCTTCTCCTGATTTAGCCAAGTGTATTCAAACAGCTCAGATAATTTATAACAGCAGGTAATTCTCAAACATATAAGTGACACTTTACACTCCAAATTTGGAAACGTTCAGCTTCAACAAGATGCTTAAGAGATGGGGGCTACATCATCATCATTATCTTTTATTAGAAGAAAGGGGAAGTGTAGTCACTCCCCAGCATAATACCATGTACAACATATTCATTCATAATTTTCAATGAACATCTCTGGAATGCCTACCAAATGCTAAAGCATGGCCTCTGTCCTTGAAGAGCTATGGAAAGAACTAATGAACAAATGTTCAAAATCAATATAAGCTATGAAAACCTGAGTCAAAATTAGTGGGAGTACTGCACATCCCCTTCTTTCTCAACCATACGACATTTAACACATAAAAATGTGAACAAATCTCCTTCCCTTTGGAAGCCTTCTAATTTACACCAATCTGAGGGAGAGGCTAGTATGAATTAACAGGGTAAGTAGTAACTGAGAACTTTAGGTTAAAAACAATGGTGGTCACTGAAAGTAGGTGGGGGAAGGGGAGTGATCAGATTCCAAAGTGGTAAAGAATTTAGACAGTAGATGGACAAAATGAAATGGAAAACCATTTTTTTTTTTTACATTCTCAAAGAAAAGAGAGTAGGAATAAAATGACTTACAAAATTTCAAAGGAGATAAAAATTGTAAAAATTCCTGAATTGTTATATATTTAAAAAGATTGTCACAGGATATAAATATCTTCACTGCAGTTTTCCAGAAGAGATATTCTTCTATTGCTGACTACTTAGAATCAATACTGAACAGAAGCTCTCAAATTCTCTCTCATATTAATGTGAGAAAACCTCAAACCTTCATCTTAAGTGCTACAGAAACTTTTGGTATATTCCTGAATTTGGTACATTCCAGAAATTTTGATACATTCTTAATATATCACAAATGCAAGAATTATTCTATGTTTAAAGACAATGCAATTTTTAAAAAGATGGAACACAGATGTCTTACCACCATGTCTTCACAACTCTTATCAACTGGGAGCAAGCTCTTCATAAGTTCCACATTCTCGTGCAAATGTTTTAATTCAAATGCATGCTGTCTCATACAAGTATCCAAAGATATGGTAAATTCTTGGATTACTCTTTCGACTATATTAGAAGAATGTGCTTGAGGTGTCAACTTGGTGACAGCGGCAATTAACCAGGTTTTTGTTTCTGAAGAAACGGAGTCATTTATAAGTAACTTGTAGAGCTTATTTATAACTTCTTCTGGTGTTTGCTTATCTAACAGGTAGGAATACTCCCCTAACACCTATGATTAAAAACAAAGAAGATGTTTATATACAAATACAAGTTATACAGTAAACTATACTCAGAAATAAAGTGCTTACTACTAGAATGGATTTAATCTAGTGTAACATTCTCTCACGATGAAGAAATTATTAGATAAAGATACAACTGTACATTTTAGGTTGAAAATTATATCAAGAATTGGAGCTCAATACAAAAAGGCTTTCCACATCTTTGTCATTAACAATACATAAAGCAGCACACCTTTACCAATTAGCTTTCTTCTGAACTTGTGGAGTTGGTTGTTGGGTTTTTACAAGCACTTTCACATTCTGTTATTACTTTCCAAAAAGCATCTAAGCAAGTGGTTATTACATGTTAGTATGCCTAAAAGTCACCTGAGGTGTTTCATAAAAATACAAATTTCTAGGCTCTACCCCCAGATATTCTGATTTGGTATGTCTGTGGTCCCCAAGAATACACATTTTGAAAAAGCATCAGCTGATTCTGATGTAGACAGTCTACACAACAGATTTTGAGGAACACTGATTTATGTTACATATCTTTTTTCTTACATATAACTTAGGTGACAGAGAATCTTATTGGTCTAAGAATTATTAATAAACTGATAATTCAGGAAATGTACGATCTTTCCTAAATGGTATTTATAGAATATTTTCATGTCTTTGTTGTAATATTGGCACCAGCAAGAAAAGAGGGAAGTAGGTGTCTTAGGCAAGGGAAAGTTTACAGCTAATAACAAGAAGGAGAAGAAGAGGGAAAAAAAATAGAACTAAATAAGTTCAATCCTTAAATAATGAGATAATTTGTACAGTGGTTTAATAAAAGATGGAAGATAGCTGCAGAAGAGCAGGTAACCTCAATCCCGGTTCAGAATCAATGGTTAATAAACTACTTCTTCTGGGAAGATGGAATACACATAGTCCCTTCTTCCCACTAAATATACCAGATAATCCTTGATATTATATATATATATATAAAACATACATTAAAACACTCTGAAAGGTGGAGCAAAGAAGGCAGACCACTAAGGACCTTGGGACCTAAGAAACAATACAACAGATTATCTGTTGTTTCATATACTCCAGTCTGGGAATGGGAGAGCCAGCACCTGGAAATGCCAATGGGCACAGACAAAAAGTCCAAGACGAGCCTGCCCTTTAGTCAAAGAACCAGGAAGACAGAAAACTTTTATTTTTTTATTTTTTTCCTTTTTGTCTTTTTTCGTGTCCGGCAACGGATCGCAACCCTCAGTGTCGCGCCCATACTGGACCGGGACCGGCAACGGGATCGCAACCCTCGGTGTTGCGCCCGCACCTCGCTCAGCCAGTGAGCAGGAACCGGTCTGTATGTGGGATCCGAACCCTCGGCGGGAGCGCCGCCACGCTCCCAAGCGGCGCACTGTAGCAGTGCGCCACCGGGCTGGCCCAAGACAGAAAACTTTTAGACAGTAACCCTTCTACTCCACCAACCATCAGACAGAAAAAACTGCAGCCCCGTAGGCTGAGTGGAGAACCACGGCTTCCACCCTCACCAAACTAAAAAAGATGTCCCAACCTCCCCACCAGGATGGTGACTGAGAAGGCTGAGTGCGGAGTCAGGACTTTCATCTTCGCCAAGGTGTAGAGAGGCCTATTCCCCTGCAATGTCAGTGGAGTCCACACAGGAAGCCTGCACTTCACCCCCACCCAGGGAGCAAGGTACCCCTGCTCTTCTTTGCTGTGTCAGGGGAAGCCTTATAGAGTTAGGACTTTCACCACTGCTCAGTGATAATGAGGTCACCCCCCTAACAGTGTCAATGGAGGCCATACAGGTGGCAATCTCAACACCCCTCTCTCAAAAATTAATAGAACAACTAGACAGGGAATCAGGAAGGATACTGAAGAACTCAACACCATCACCAACAGTATTTAACTGACATTTATAGAACACACCACCCAACAGCAGCAGAATACATGTTCTTTTCAAGTACCCACCGAATATATACCAAGATAGACCATATCTTGGGCCACAGAACAAACCTCAACACATTTTTAAAAATTGAAATCATAAAGAGTATTTTCTCTGACCACAATGGAAACAAACTAGAAATGAGTAACAGAAAGATAATAGGAAATTTTCCAAACACTTGGAAACTAAACAACACTTCTAAATAATCCATGAGTCAAAAATGAAGTCTCAAAGGAAATAAAAAAATGTATTGAACTGAATAAAATTTCAGTTAAGAAATTTTTCTTTAAGAAAACTGAATCCATAATTTAAAAACTCCCAAAAAGAAATCTCCAGGTCCAGATGGTTTCATTGGAAAATTCTACCAAATTTTTAAAGCAGAATTAACAGCAATTCTACATAATCTCTTTCAGAAAACAGAAGAGGAGAGCACACTCCCAACTCATTTTATGAAGCTAGTATTAACTGGATACCAAAACCAAACAGAATACCAAAAAAATAAAAACTACATACCAATATCGCTCATGAACACAGATGCAAAAATTCTTAACAAGATCTCAAGAAATCTACAAAAAAACTCCTAGAACTATTAAGTGAGATCAGCAAGACTGCCGTATACAAAATCAAAATACAAAAATCTACTGTATTTGTATATACTAGCAATGAACATATGGAAACCAAAATTGAAAATAACACATTGACAATTACTGTAAAAAAAATCAAATATTTAAGCATAAATCTAACCAAATATGTACAGGATTGGTATGCTGTAGAAAGAAATAAATGATAATCAAAATAAATGGAGTGACATGCCACATTCATGTAGGAAAAACACTAATGGCTACCAAATAGAGTAACCAATTTAGGAAGGATTATCAGTGCTAAAACCATTAGTGAAAGATAGTTGAGGAAAAGACTTTCACACAGCCTGATAGAATCACCTCACAGATTAGTTACAAATCACAAAGGGGAAAGGGTACCTTTACAATGGAAAGATAGATCTGGAGACCACCATTAATCCATACCTATAAACTTACAATCGCCAATAAGTGGACAAACTGACAACATACGTGTCCTGATACGATGCAATGAGAAGTACACAATATTGCCTATGTAGTATTCTTGCTAAAAATGTTTAACTTGAACAGAAATAATCAGATAAATATAGAATGCTTAATCCATACCTATAAACTTACAATCGCCAATAAGTGGACAAACTGACAACATACGTGTCCTGATACGATGCAATGAGAAGTACACAATATTGCATATGTAGTATTCTTGCTAAAAATGTTTAACTTGAACAGAAATAATCAGATAAATATAGAATGTAGAACATTCTACAAGTCAACAGTATTCACCCAAAAAATCAATGCCATAAAAACAAAAAAAGAAACTGGGGATCACTGTAAACTAAGAGGCTGAAGATATATAACTAAATGCAATTTGTGAACCTCAACTGGATCTGGGATTGGAATGAGAAAAACAGCGATAAGAGATATTTTTTAGGACAACTGGATAAATCTAAGTATAAACTGTATATTAGGTGATATTTTTGAATTAATGTTACATGTCTTAGGTGTGATAATGATTTTATGGTCATCTAGAACAATATCATTCATAGAAGATTTATGTTGAATTTTTTAGGGGTTAAGTGTCATAATGTCTGCCATTCAATTCTAAATGGCTCAGCAAAACAAGCTGTACATATACATATCGACATAGATATAGTAAAGCAAATGTAGTTAAAAATACTAATGGAGAGGCTAAATGAAAAGTATAGGGATATTTAATATACTAGTCTTTCACCTTTCCTGTAAATGAGAAAAAACTTTTAAATAAAAGGTAAAGTTTTAAGTTAACATGCTAGCATTTGGCAATTACAAAGAATATTAAAATGTGCATATCCTATGACTCGGCAGTTGCACTTCTCTAAATCTCCCCTAAAGAAACACTCATCCACATCCACAAGAAAGAGTATACAAAGGTGACACGCTGTATGTGATTACATGTGATTATAGTACATAAAACTGTGAACTTTGTCTTGCAAAGAGCTGATCTCCCTTATTGACTTTGATGAAACAAGCAGCCATGTTGGGAGGCCCACATATCTAGAAACTGAAGGCGGCTTTAGGAGCTAAGGGCAACCTACAGTTGACAGTATAAAAGTGAAACCCTCAAGTTGCAAAATTCAGCCTCAAGAAACTGAATTCTGCCATCCACCACACATGAGCTTGAAAGCAGATCCTTGACCAGTCAAGCTTCATATAAGACAGGAGCCTTAGTAGACACCCCGATTACAACACCATAAGACTCTAAGCAGAGTACCTAACTAAGCCATGCCTGGACTAGTGACTCACAGAAACTGTGAGATAATAAATTTGTGTTGTTTTAAGCCACTGTGTTTGTGGTAATACTGTCATGCAGCAGTAGAAAATTAATATTAGCACAGACACATGAATATTCACATGGACTCACATAAAAACACAACAAATACATTGGAAACACAAAGAGATACCTAAATAAATACCCAAATTTAAAAGACTAGACAAGTGAGATGGCAGAGGAAAAAAACAGATAAGGAAATAATTAAGTGATAGAAGGCAACCACTGGGAAAGAAAATTGACAGCTAAAAGAGCTAAGTAGAACAGAACAGTTTCTGAAGGAAATACATTAACGTTTGGTTTCTATTAAAAATGTTATAAAAAATTATGATTTAAGGTACTTTGCTCACCCAACTCATAACTTGAAGAAATCTCTGTGGATAGAACACATTTTCCATATCTAGTAAAGTGAGATAAGACTGAACTGCATAGAGTCTTAATTGTTGATCTTCTGTTTCATCATCAAAGCCTACAAATAAATTGAAAAAGCCATTTTCATTTCCACTAAATTCCCTAAGGACTGTGTAACAAAAATATTTAATTTTAAAATCTTTACTTTACAGATTGCAATAGTTTACCAACCTTCTGCTAGCAGTCTCAGAAAGTTATTAGGAATATCAGGATGCATTACATCTCCTCCCACAGAAAACACAGCATTCATTGTCTGAATAAACCACGCATTATCGGGAGCATATGTGTCCACAGTGTTAAGAACAAGTACACTTCCAAATGCCACCTATTAAAATTATCCTTCTGCATCAATCTTTTTAAAAATAACCCAATTAATCCTAGTGTGGCATTTTTGCCTTTAACCTCTGCCATAAATTGTTCTTTATTCCAGTTTTATGTAAAAAAAATGTGCTTGGTCAAAGCTTATTTAATGAGCATAATAAACTAAGTCTATGTCACCTTAACACGAGGACTGCACATAATTGGTACCCAATAAATAAATGTGAAGTAACTGAAAGAAATGAACCAGTTAACTAAGAACAAACAAATAATGGAAATTATATATACTTAAGAGGCTAAATGTTGTGATGTGCCTACTTGTACACGTGGTTTAATCTCTTCTCCAATCTGTTCCTCATCGATTCTAAAATGCTATCACTCTGCTGACCAGAGCTATAGCACTGTCTAGGATAAAACTATACTTAAGCAATTTCCAAAATTATTTGATTATTTGATTAAAATTATTCATTCATTCTTTCTTAGAATCAAACACAGACATTTTTAAAAGAATGGAATATCCTTATGACCTGTAAAGTTCCTCTGATTTTTAAAAAACAAATGTGAAGAAAAGTAACATGTGAATGAAGTTCCCAACTACTTTACTGTGACAATTTCCAGCATAAACAATAGCATAAAGGATAAGTTTTTGCATCCTGACCCTGCACCCTGCCAAAAAACAAGAATTTTTATTTGGAAAAGAAACTGAGTAAGAAGTAAAGTCAAAGGAAAGGAGGGACTGAAAGAGGAACCAAATAGAGAGTACTAACCAAGTGAATGAAAGAAACCAGAAAAAAAGCCATCCCCAAAGAAGTCTATATAAATTCCCATTTTTGACAACAAGAGGCTTGAAAATCAGGAATGGAAGTTACTGCTGGGTCTGTGAATTCAATTTGCAAGTGACCATGTATATATCAATCATTTTAAAGTCACTGTATAGCTAAAGGTATTTTATTTTATTTTTTTCTGACCGGTAAGGGGATCGCAACCCTCACTACCAGCACCGCACTCTCCCGGGTGAGCCACGGGCCGGCCCATAGCTAAAGGTATTTAATGACTCATAGTCCAAACAAAGGATATTTTTCCGCCAGCTCAGCTATTTTGCCAACCAAATTGACGATGATATACTCTTCTTTGCTCTGATGTAAATATTCAAGCATTTTCTGGACAATAACTCTTATATTCTGAGCATTAGAAATTCTGTAAAGAAGTTCCAGAGTCTATTAAAGAATATAAATAAAAACAATATTACAAAACTATGCATGATAACACCAATAAATACAAGTGATATATATGTTTATCATACAGTTGATTCTTCTTTCATGTAGATCTACTGGGAGTCAGTTAACAGGTGATCAAGAAATGCAAATTTTAACTAAAATAACGCTTAAGAAAGGTAAAACTATTGTCAAAAAATGAATTGTGATTAATTCCCAAGTCTAAAAGCTTTCTATTGAGACAGATAATTAAGATCTGACATTTCTACATGACAGAAATGGAGAAATGTAGAACTTTCTACATGACAGAAATTTTAGTCTGTAAAGACTAAAATGTTAAAAGGTTTACAATATATTTTCTAAAAATATAATAGCTCTTAAATATACATTACTTATGCCTCTGTGTGTGTGCACACACATGTATGTATTTATGTGTGTGTGCAAGTGTATAAATCCAGTCTTGCAAACTGTTTTTCCCATACTACCCAAACAATGCAAAACAGCACTTGAGTGGGTTTGGCAGTTGAGGGCAAATGTTCTCAAATGGACAGACAAAGGTTGATGGCTCAAGCACTTCAAAGCCTATCAAGGCCTACGCTCAGAATCTCAGGCATCAAGAAAGAACTGTTTTATAGCTACTTTCTAAGTGCTGAGGAATATACCTCTTGCTGCCTCAAGTAGGATGAAGGAAGAACAGTATCAGAGAAAGCTCCCATTTGGCTGGCTTTCCAAGGTTCTAGAGTAAGGTCCTAAAAATATCATAACTCTCAGAAATCAATATGAGTCTAAGGACAATACCAAGAAAGCATCATTTACTGGTGTGTTAGCATCAGCAATATAAGCTGCAAGAGAATTTCCACATAACCTATATGTCAAACTTGTTCAAAATATCTTTAGGGTTTTTTCTGATTTTTTGATCCTTACAGCCAGGACTTCAAGTAGAAAGGATAAAATATTTGAAAGATTTTTTAAAAACCCTGTTTTAGTTAATGCTTACCCCCATTTAAAATCTATATATACATCGGTCTCCCCCACCAATAGCTTTCAGTTTTTGGAACTGCTTCAGACATGCTCCCTGTGGACTCCAAACTATATGTTATATATTTTTAGATAATCTACCCTAAATTTATTTCCTACCCTAAGGCCATGAAATTTGGCATTTCTAGAACTGTATAGAGTATGTTGTTAGGAACTGCATGGCTAAAGGTCTTTTCTGTTTAGTTCTGGTTAACTCGTTCCTGCTTTCTCTCTCCTTGTATGAGGGAATCCCATCCCAAGCAACAAGTCACCTCAGGTCCAACGGACTAAAGTTCTTGCCATCATTACTGATGGAAGTTAGAAGTGACAACGACACTGAGGAGACAGTACTATAGTGCCTTCTCTGAGTACCACTAATATTCAGCACCTTCCCCAAACAATTCAATCTATTTTTCTCACTGCAGGTAATGAACCAAACAGACCATACTAGGTAATTTTAAAAGTCACCTATTTTCCCTTTGACTCTCATCTTTAAGTGAGAGCCCAATAATTAAATATAGTAATAAGAAAACTGTACCTAAGTCAACCCTGTTCTACTTAGTAGTCAACTACACAAAGAAACTGCATGCTCTATATCTGTTAAAGTCGAAAGGCCATATAATTATTTGTTATTGTCCCTTGGAGCCTCCTTATTTTTCTACTATGCCTACATATAGAAATTAGTACAACTGCAAACTTCCCAGACTCATTCAAGACAGGTAACAATTTTCAGATGATTAGAAATATGAAAAGATATATATATTAACATATTACACATGAAAGCAAATTTCTCAAAAATATTTGTTTTAAAAATGCCTTTAAAATTCAAAATTCATAATCATTTAAAAATTATAATTGTTTAAAGCAACATAGTGTTCTCTCAATAAACTATTTTTAACTCACTGCTTTTAAGATATTTAGATTTTAGTAGATTCTTTTTTATCTTATTATTTTTAAAGTCAGAAATAAAGCTTTTCATACTTCTTTACTAGGTCCCCATATACCATTTTTTTTTCCTTTTTGTCTTTTTTTGTGACCAGCAATGGATCGCAACCCTCAGTGTCGCGCCCGGACTGGGACCGGCAACAGGATCGCAACTCTCGGTGTTGCGCCCGCACCTCGCTCAGCCAGTGAGCGGCCAGTCTGTATGTGGGATCCGAACCCTCGGCAGGGGCGCCGCCATGCTCCCAAGCGGCGCTACCGGGCCGGCCCCCATATACCATTTTAAATAAAGGTATAGAGTGACTTAACTACATGTGAATAAATAGAAATATTTATATAAACACCCAAGTAGACACTGAAGCAATTTTACAAAAAGAAAAAGTTGAAGAAAAATTAAGTACATTATTACACCTTTCTTTCCAAGAGGTTCAAATCATTTTATAGATATCTTCATTAATTTTTTCAATATTCCTATCTATCTAATAGGGAATTCATTAACTCATTTTATAGACGTAAAAGAGAATAATGGAAAAATATTAATCATCTTAAACTGTATAATAACAGGAGTACATTTTAAATTGTTCTAATAGGAAGAGCTGGGACTTGAATTCAGCTCTCTTCTTGATATAACACTCAGCCTAAAAAGATATTAATTCACGAACCCATATAGATAATTGGACCTAACCCCTCCAACTCATAATTTAAAAACATTCCTGTGGACATTGACACAGTACTTTCTAGAAAAGTTATTTAAACTTTAGTAAAAAAAATTAAATGCATACAAAATTTAAAATATACATGGGCACACACACATACACACTACCCACCACTTTAATCTCTCTCCAGAATACCAACAAAAAGTTAAAAATTTTAACATTTCACATACACTATTCAATACACAAGTTTACCTCTCTTTTAATAATGGGATCAGGATGGTCTAAACATTCAATTATTGTCATCTGGTGTTGAAGAGCCAGAGCAGGATCCTGTTGGATAACATAGGTAAGAGCCTTCAGTCCTAGAAACAAAGATTACGTTATACAAAGTAACTTGAAACAAATACCCAGCAAATTTCAAAAGCTCTCTGTAGTTTCTGTCAAAAGAACCAATCATCTTACCTAAATATTTGAGATTTATTTTAGGTGACAGAACAAATTTTCCAATGCACTTGGCAGCCTTCTCAAGTAATTCTGATTTTGGATAAATAGAATAGATTGTATGCACACATTCAAATAGAATAGCTAGAGAAAGAAAACATAAAAATGGCAGGTACCACGGTAAGACACAGTAAAAGAACATATTTGTGAGGAACTTTTAATAAACTAATTAGGAGATCAGCTTTCATCAAAAATCTTATTCATGGAAATTTTTTGAAAAAAAAAAACCTACTACTTTCAGGCTTATACAATTACTAGGATTAGGTTACCACACTACAGTTTAAAGAGAATTATACTTACTAACAGGTAAGAATGATATATTTATTCATGCAACAAATATTTACTGAACACCTCCTATGTGCCAGGCATAGTTTTAGTATTTTGGATACAGCAATGAACAAAACAGACAAAAAGCCCTGTCCTCAATGAGCTCACATTCTAATGGATACATAAATAATGTATTCATTGTTCCTATATAAATAGGTATTTCCAAAGCTTCTTGAATGCTTTAAAACAGTTTATTCTTCTAGGGCCGGCCCGGTGGCGCACTGGATAGTGCGCCGCTTGGGAAGCGCGGCGGCGCTCCCGCCCGAGGGTTCGGATCCCACATACAGACCGGTTCCCGCTCACTGGCTGAGCGAGGCGCGGGAGCAACACCGAGGGTTGCGATCCCGTTGCCGGTCCCCGGTCCGGTACGGGGGCAACACTGAGGGTTGCGATCCGTTGCCGGACACGGAAAAAGACAAAAAAAAAAAAAAAAAAAACAAAAAATTAGTTCCAGCTCAGAAACACTGCCAGTGCCTTAGGTCTGCCTGGGACTTGAGGCATGGAGCTGGGGATGGACACCCCTCTCACAACCAAGCAGGCCACCCAGGGACCCAAGGTATGGAGCCAGGGACTGGACCCCCCTCCCATAACCAGGCACACTGCCAGCACCTTGGGGCCCACCTGGGGAACTGAGGCATGGATAAGGGGACCGGGCCCCCCCCCAAAGCCAGGCACACTGCACCAG
>NW_007726387.1:661051-686681 GCF_000696425.1 Galeopterus variegatus | reverse complement strand
ACGGAAAAAAAAAAAAAAAAAAAAAAAAAAAAAAAAAAAAAAAAAAACAGTTTATTCTCAAGTAGTTTCACACAATATATTTCAATATAATCATTTTGGGATGATCTAGCATTTATTTCAAAGATAGGATCACTACTAAAATATCTTCAAGCTATTTCTTTAAAACTAACCTCAAAGCATATAGGACAACTATTGAACATCTTGATAATATTCAAATTTGATTTTCCAATATAGTCAAAAGTCTGATGCAGAACTATGATACATGATCAAAGTGGACACTAAAATTTTTTCCAAATTCTTTTAAAGAGCATGAGTCAAGGAGTTGGAGCTTTGCTATGGTGAAGAATCACTGAGACACCATTAAGTCCTGTATGTGCTATGGAATCACAGTATCAGAAGAGAGATACAGTAAAGCACAGAATCAGCAGACTTAAAAACAGTTCTACTACAAGTTTAAGCACATCAAGTGTCCTTGGTAGAATCACTCCTTTTCTATTTAAAAAATCTTAAAACATTAACAACCAGAGAGTTTCTTTACACACAAGATATATACTGAATATTCAGCTAGCTATGTTTGTACACTATGTTGCCTATCAATGCACAGATAAGTTTTGTAGGAAAAGCCTTATATAAACCTCTTCCATAAGAGAGAAAAAAAGACAAAAAAAAGAAATACAAATTTCTCTTTAAGAAGGGAAGTAACTTTAATTAAAGGAAAAACTACAGTTAGTTGAACCTAAAGATTCTTTGTATATTCAGATGTTGTGCTTTACCTGTGCTGTGAAAAAAGTTGCCTTTGTGATTTCATGAACTAAACAAACGAAGCAAAGAAGCCTTGGTCAAACAACCCATAGACTAAGGCAGGAATGGGCAAACTGAAACTAAATCCAGCCTTCAGCCTATTTTTGTAAGCCAGTGAACTAAAAATGGTTTTTACATTTTTAAACGGCTATAAGAAACAAAACAAAGAAAAAACAAAAAAGAATATGCAACAGAAACCTATGTGACCTGCAAATCCTAAAGTATTTATTATTTGGCCCCCTTTTTGGAAAAAGTTTACAGAACCCCGAACTATCATGATAGTCCTAAGTAAGATTAAAAATGATGATGCCATTCAGAACTCTCTTGCTGTCAAATTGTTTTATTAACAAAAGCTGTCACTGCCTATCTAAAACCTGAACTTTTGTATTTAGATGCTTATAAGATTTCTCAGACACTACATAGGAAAAATTAATAGCTCAAAAACTGTACTTATTGTTAGTCTCCTTATGCATAATTGAACTGAAAATGCATTTAATGGAATTTTAAATTATTTTCCCACCTAGAGCTAAGTCCCTTTATTCTCCAACTCTATAAAAATCTGAGTATAAGTCCATAATTGAAAGAGCACCTACTCTGCTGTCTCCTCCTACAGTGGTTGAAATAAAAACACATCTGAATATTTCTAAACTTAAAAACACAACATGGTTGGGGGAAGGAAGAACGGGAAGTTACTGCTTAATGGTAATAGGGTTTATGTTTTGGATGACGAAAAGTCTGGGAAATAGACAGAGGTGACTGTCGCAAAGCATTGTGAATGTAATTAATTCCACAGAATTGTATGTTTAAAAATGGTTAATATGGCAAATCTTATGTTACATATATTTTATAATTTAAAAACATGACATGGAATTATGTCTACTCTCAGTAGCAACCCAGGTCCTAATCAAAATAGAACTTTTTTACCAAGTAAAATTTATTATATTAAAAATAATGATCTAACATTCATGACACTGTAGTTTTATCACAGATATTCGGAGTTGGATTATGCCCAAGCAAAATTTTGAAGTTCTCACACCTTATCCTTCAGACTGAACTGAACTTTCACTTTAAATAAGTTAAATAAGTATCTACTGACCCCATTCTGACAGAGGAGTGGGCAGCTCCAGGTTATTGCTGTGTTGGTGGGGGAGGAGGGAGTACTATATCTGCTCATACTACCCACCCTGCCTGGGAGAGGGAGGAGCACCTTGTTACTGCTCCCTATGTGGCCTCCTCTAACACTGTGAGGGAGTGGCCAGCCTCATTATCACAGATGAGTAGTGAAAGTTGACTCTCCAGCAGGTTTCCTCTAACACCACCACAGCAAGGGTACCTCCCTACTTCCAAGTGGACGTAAAATCCAGGCTTACCACATTACCTCCATGGACACTTCAGGGGAGAGGCGCCTTCCTTATTGCCTGGCAGAGATAAAATTCTGGCTTTCCTCTCAGGCTTCTCTGCCACCACCCTAGTGGGGGGTTGGGGCAAATCATTATACCTGGCAAGGGTGGAAATCTTGGCTCTCCACTTAACCTTTGCTGGTGGGAGTAGGTTTGCCATTTTTTCTGTATGATGCTTGGCTAGAATAGAAGGGTTACTGTCTAAAAGTTTTCTGTCTTGCTAGTTTGCCCTTTTCTTCTTAGTCGTTTGGCTAGAGACAGCGGGCTTCTCTTGAGGCATTTCTGTCTGTGCCTATTGGTGTTTCTAGATTGTATATACCCCAGTCTGGGGTATATAAGGCAAAAAGTAAACCCACAGTACTCATCACCATGTCCATGTCATCCTTGTGTCCCAAGGTCTCTAACCAGCCTGACTTCTTTTCTCCACCTTCTTGAGTTTGATGTTTCTTATATACAATATTGTATTAGTCAATTTGTGTTGCTATAACAGAAACATATAAGAGTGGGTAATTTGTAAAGAACAGAGGTTTATTTGGCTTACAATTCTGGGACAGCTGCATCTGGTGTGGGCCTCAGGCTGCTTCTACTCATGGTGTAAAGTGGAGGCAGCCAGCAGGTACAAGCAGATCACGTGGTGAGAGGAAGCAAGAGAGAGAGAGGAGGTGCCAGGGTCTTTTAAACAACCAGCTCTCGCGGGAACTAATAGAGTGAGAACTCACTCATTAATCCCCCCACCTAGGAAGAGCATTAATCCATTCATGAGGGATCCACCCCCATGACTCAATCAGTTTCCAGCACTGCCACATTCAGGATGAGTTTTGGCGGTAACAACACATCCAAACGCTATCAAATATCCAGGGTTTTTAGGTAAAGTTAGTAGGAAAAACAGGAAAAAGTACTTCTACTACTTTTGATGATTTTGTCCCTTATACTCTATTTTATATAATTCTCCCAATTTAATAGCTTACAAAAGATGCCATTCTCATTTTCTCAATACCCTGCCCCCAAATCTTCCAACTTCTCAATTTATACAGAATAAAATCCAAATTCATTTGGCTGCCATAAGAGTACCTTCACAATGTGGCCTTTCCACTGCTCCCCACAAATCATCCACTCAGACTGTAGAGACACTGTTCTCTGAAACTGTTTTAAACATCCCCACTTCTGTACCTTCTCCCATGTTCCCTCTGCCTAGAAACCCCATCAACCTACCTTCTGCCTATCTAAATCCTATCTGCCTTTCCAGGTCCTATCACATCAGTAAATCCTTATTCGTGCGCTCAGGCCCACAAGGATCTCTACCACCTGTGAACCCCTTAATATTCACACTTCTTTGCATTCTGCCTTATACTGATATTATGCTATCATGAGTAAGCTCTCTTTTCCATTATATTTTATAATATTCTTTGAAGACAAAGATTACATCTTATAATTCTTCATATCCTCTACACCTCTTTATACAATGCCTGGCACATAGCAGATACTCAATAAATGTTTTTGATGTAATTTATTTCTTGGTTTAACACTAAGGTAAGTTATAATGATGGAACTTTCATAAAAATATGGTTTCAAAAACATTAAGACTGAAACCTAATTAGATAACTGATAAAATAAAATAACTTTCTCTTCCTTTAATTCAATTAAAGCATATTATTCATTGATCAACCCAGTGCCAGCTACTGGGATATGCTGGTTAATAAAACAGACACAGTCCCTACCCTTATGAAGCTTATAATTAAGTCACAATAAATTATTTATATTTAAAATATTTGTATTCAATTTATAATTTAAAGCAATAAAATATTTATATTAGGATTACTAGAGAATATCCTACCACTGATATAATTAATGTAAGCTATAAACTGTATCAGTGCAAATAGGGGAGAAAGCATAACAATGAAAAGCTAAATAAAGGAAATAAAACAACAGAAATGATAAGATTTCTGTGGCAAGGACCAACAATCTACAAAGAAACAAATTATTGGTGTTGGTTCAAGCTATCTTAATAAAAGAATGGTCCTAGTGGAGAATATTAAAAAATATTTCCTCAGGTACACAGTATTCTCCAAATCACAAGGAACAGATAACAGTGGTTATCTCTAGGAAAGGGAACTGGGTGGTAAGTGATAAGGGTGGAAGGAAGACTTACTGTTCAATGTATACCCTTTTGTACCTTTTGAATTTTGAACCATGTGCATATATTACCTATTCAAAAAAATAAAAAATTAAAACTGAAATGTCAATTATTTTTTTAAAACTTTCTGCAAGAAAAAAAAAAAAGCAGATTCTTAACTGATTTTTAAACAGAATTCCTTGAGAATCTTTCAAACCCTTATCCTGGACATTGATTATATCACAAACAAAACACTGTAACTTACTTTTACTTCCTGACAAGACCGACACTTTTTTGAATCTTCTGACAGTTCCTAGCCAAACCACCTACCTCAATAAAGGTCATTCTCATCTGTGGCTCCCTATTCTCAACTGAATAGCAAGAACCTAGATAATAACTGTTCATTACACTATACACTCATAAGGACAGGGCCAGTATCTACCTCATTCTTCCTTTTATCTCCCACATTTAGCTCAGAGGAATACATAAGTCAGCCAACACTTTCCTCAATACGTACCCAGTTTAAAACAAAGAGTCAAATTTTCATTTCATGGACATTAAATACTGGTAGACCAAATGAATAAAGCACTCTTACTGCCTTAACTAGCACTTAGACATGCAAAACATAAATCTACTCTTCAAAGTTTTACTATCCCAATTCTCTACTATGTGCATTATTTTTCCCGTACTAGTCTCACGCATGCAATCCTTTCCCCTTATTCCTATTGTGTCTTTGTCGGGCACTTTTTATTTCACTTAAACTAGTTCAATTTCTGTCCTTCAGTCCACCCTTCACTTCTACAGCCAGTGTTCTTAAAGACCCACAGTTTACCATTGTCTGAAAGAACAAGTAATGTTCTTCATCCTCTACTTTGTGTTATTTTACCAGATTAAGAAATGACTTCTCATTTGTGTTATATCTCTCAATGTCTATTGCTCTTCTCCAAAGCATGCAAAATTCAAACTGTTTTACTTCCATCTTTTAAATAGCTCCAAAAATCTCAATTTCTTCACTGAGCTTTCTCAGACCAGTCAAAAAAGAATAGTTCCTCTCTCTGGCTGTTAAAATTGGAAGTTTTTTTGATAACCTTCTCAGTTTTCTACCCTCCTCCCCCAACTTACTCTTGTTTCCTATCACTAACTTTTTAAAATTGTATATAACAAATAGTTTATTGTCTGTTCACAAAATACATTATTCTTCTACATCTATATACTCCTATCTATATGTTATTCATTCTTAAAATGCTTTCTTAAATATCACTTTCTCAGGAAAACCTTCCTTGTTCTCCCCATCACCAAAAACTAGCTGCTATATTCTCCCACAGCACCCTGTAATTCTCTTTTGTAAAATTAACAATACCTGTCCCTTTCCAGCCCATCTAGTCAGTAAGCCCCACAATAATACTGTTTTATTCACAGCTGTATTCCAAGCACCTTGCACAGAGCCTGACAAATAACAGAAATTTAATAAATATTTGATGACTAGTTGATTGATTTATTTAAGAACTGTCTTCAAATATGAACTTTCACCTAATTTGGAACTGACCTACTGAGTGATCTTCACAGTAAATTAGATAATTGATAAATGTTTCCGACAAAGAGACAATTTTAATAATGAATTTAGGTCAACATTTTGAAAAAATAATAACCCAAAGAACCACCTTAAAATTAATGTATAAAACTGTATTGGAATTTATAATATTCTAACACAGATTTAGCTGCAATACTAAAAAATACCATTAGTCATTAGAGCGGAATTTACACGTTACCTACCATATGTGACATTGTGATTTAACTCGGCTCTTCGTAAGGATTCATCAAGAACATCATACATTAATTCACTTGTCCTGTTTAAAAGATATTTTATTTGCAGTAGAATTATAGTATTCTAACCCAATAAAACATAGTTTTTCAAACTTCTCTCTCTTTAAAACTGAGGATCTACAGAAGAGAAGTGAAAGAAATTCATTTTACAGTGAAGTTATACAAATTTCACTTCTTAAACATTTCATTTCTCTTTTTTCCATGAGCAGAACTTCCTGCTTTATCAAAGTTGACTAGTTAGCCAATGATGATACACATAAATCAATCAACTCTTTTCTCACCTGTGCCTAGCTTACAAACCAGGTTTTTGTTTGACTGAACACACTATCTTTTAGAATTTTCTCTGCAACAAAATATTTCTACCTATTTTGGGTTACTACAGTAATGCCTCACATATCCAGATTATTCCAGAGAGTATATTAGCTGTATTTTAACCAAATAGTTTTCAAAAAGTATTCAAATACTAGTCTTTCCCTAAGTAGCAACTAGGTTCTTCAGCAAGAAAATTTTAACTTACATTTATGTTAAATATAAAGGAATATATTTTGTGAAATTAACAGGTTTGTACCTCTCATATGTCCTTATGGTCACGGATTAAAGTAACAGTAATTGGGTTAAGGTAGATAGTGTTTGAAAAAAATAAAAAAGAAATGCAGTGTTTATAAAGCCCTAGCACTCTGCCTTCAGGCCTACAAGAAAAAAGTTCTCTCCGAGGCCAATGTGAAAACTATGACTTCTCAGCTGGTATTTTTGTATGTTTTACAAATTCAAAACATGCTAACGGAAAAAAATGCCAGCAACAAAGGACACACTCAGTGGGCTTGCAGAGAAACTTTGCTGTAAAACAAACAAAAATAGCAAAATAACCTGGGTCTGTATAAATTAGGTATCATGTATGTTACATCTTTTTCAGAAGATTTTTCCTTTTTTCCCCCCAAATATACAGCTAGAAAATTCAGTTTTAAGTGCATGTGATTTCATTCTGTCTTGACTAAAGTATAAACATACAATAATGATAATCCAGAACCATATTCTAAAATCCCTCATTTTATTGTGTAAGCATTTCTTCCACAAAAAATAACCATACAGCAAACATTACCAAACCTTACCCCCCTAAAATTTAGTAATACTACACCTAGATTATAGTCTAGTTTCTCAATTTTTAAAAGCCAGTGTCTGGCATAAGAGTCATAATTAACCACATAAAATATGGAAACATTTGTGGACTCGACAGAGCTAAATGTTAATAACCTAAGAAGCATAATGCTATAAAACACAAGAAAATATTGAAATAATAGATATTTAAAGACCATAAATATAAAAGACTTTATCAGTAAATTGATTCTTTCAATTAAATACTCTAGAATCCTGTTAGAGAGGCTAGCCAGTTAGTTCAGTTGGTTGCAGCATGGTATTATAACACCAAGGTCAAGAGTTCAGATCCCCATACCAGCCAGCCGCCAAAACAAAACAAATAAATAAATAGAATCCTGTTATAAAATAACAATCTTTTTACTTTGTCACATTGAGCTAATCATGTCCTACAAAATATAAGATTTATGTCAACATAAAATCCCATTAGAGTTGGAACAAGAAAGAAGAAAACATTGTAATGTTCTACAACATTATAAAAAGAGTTCCACTCTTTATTCATTTAATTGAGCTTTTTTTTTTTTTGCTATTCAACTAGCTCTTTGAAAGTAAGGATTATCTTAGTCATCTCTGAAGTATTTCTCCAAATTCATCCATGAAGGAAAGAAGAAAAGAAGATAATGAGTTAATGATTTTAGTAAATAAGTTCAATAAATGCCTCCAAAGTTACTTCCTGACAATACATAACGGCATTACATCTTTTCAGACAAATAATTTCATATTAGCGGTTTTAAAATAATTCCAGGAACTCCTAGAGCTCCATGTTAGGATAGGCTGGAGTTACATAAAATACATAAATATGTATATATATATAATATATATAAAATAAGATACACAAGAGTACTTCAAAAAGTTCATGGAAAAATGGAATTAAAAGATAATACAAATCTTTCTATGAATTTTGTAAAGACCTCTTGTATAAAATAAAATTAGGACAAATATTTCTAATGTGTGTGTTCTCAATCAGGGGTTGAGATTCACAAACACAGAAAAGAGTAACAGTAACACCAAGAGTGATACAGCCTAACTAGCGCTGATCAGGAGTTCACAGGCAGATGGATTCTGACAGGAAGCTGACAAGGCATTTCTAAGACCAACAGCCTAAAGGATGGTCCCTTTGTAAAGCTAGGCTAAAGAATTAAAATACATATGAACCCTACTGCATAAAAGGGAACCATATCCATAAAGTCAGAACATTGATTAGCAAATATTTTCTTCAGACAGAAACATATCAGAGACTCAAGCCAAGGTCCTCACTCTAAAGGGAATTAAAATCTAAACTTGCTCAAAAAATGCTTACACTGTATAATGCTGAATACTAATTATCCCTATCTGCGCAACACATATTGCACAGTTATTGATATTCAGCTCTGTACCCCACAGATATGTACAATCAACTATGTTACAGTGAAAAATAAATTTTAAAAAGTCAACAATGAAAAAAAACTTGTTCTCAAACAGTTCAGAAAAAAATTTTTTAATAAAAATAGTGTGAGGGCCAGCCCGTGGCTCACTCGGTAGAGTGCGGTGCTGATAACACCAAGGCCGCAGGTTCGGATCCTATATAGGGATGGCCGGTTTGCTCACTGGCTGAGCATGGTGCTGACAACACCAAGCCAAGGGTTGAGATCCCCTTACCGGTCATCTTTTTTAAAAAATAAATAAATAAATAAATAAAAATAAAAATAAAAATAGTGTGTATGGGCACATGCATATGCACACACAGAGAGAGATTGAGAATGATAAAGCAAATGCAAATAACTGATGAACCTAGGTACAGGGCATAAGGGAGCTCCTTGTAATATTCTTGAAACTTTAAAAGTTTGTAGGTTTGAAAAAGTATGGCAAACAAAAGTCACAAAAACTATATATAGTTGCAAAGATACCTATAAAAAGTTTAATATAAGTTATTGGCTAAAAGAGTAATTCAGATAACTGAATTAAGAAGGTAAAGCACGCACATCCAACCAGAGCAAGGGCTGTCAAATTATAGCCCACAGGCCTAATCTGGCCAGGTGGCTGTTTTTGTATGGCTTTGATCTTAGAAGTTCTTTTTACATTTTTAAAGGGTTGGAAAAAAATCAAAAGAACAATATTTCATGATGTGGAGATTATATGAAATTCAGGTTTTAATGTTCATGAAAAGTGTCTTTGGAACACAGCCACGCTTATTTGTGTACTGTCTGTGGCTGCTTTCACACTGCAATAGCAGAGATGAATAGTTGCAAAGACAACATAATGGTCCACAAAGCCTAAAATATTTATTATTTGGCCCTTTGCAGAAAAAGTCTCCAGACCCCTAAAACAGAACAATTAAGAATGCTTCAGGGCCGGCCCGGTGGCACACTGCTGCAGTGCGCCGCTTGGGAAGCGTGGCAGCGCTCCCGCCAAGGGTTCGGATCCCACATACAGACCGGCCGCTCACTGGCTGAGCGAGGAGCGGGGGCAACGCCGAGGGTTGCGATCCCGTTGCCGGTCCCGGTCCAGTACGGGCGTGACACTGAGGGTTGCGATCCGTTGCCGGACATGAAAAAAAAGAATGCTTCACAGAGTAGATGGAGCTTCAAAGATATCTTTCACAATGAGTAGGACATGGATAAAAAGATAGAGCTAGGATTATCCCAGCAACTTGAAAGAATTAATGTACTTCTAACAGGGGCTAACTCATCACTATTAAAACAATTAAGTATTGGAAAAATCTGGCTTAGCATGACACCTCTAGGTGACTAAAGCCTAAAGGTATCATATGGTATGGGGGTCATTAAGTAAATTAACTTACAATAGTTTACCTTTGATCATCTTTTCCTAGAAGTCCTAGTATTCTCAAGAGCTGAATTTGTAACCAGGGTGCTGGCACACTGTGGTAATTGAAATCTACCGGGAGCTTTCCTCCAACTACTTGCTTCAAAATTGTTACAAAACTCCCAGTCAAGTCTTTGTATCCAGATGAATTCTCCTACAACCCCCCCCAAAACAAAACAAAACAAAACAAAAACTTTCTGTTAATAATAATGTCTTCCCAGCATTCCTCACCCTGGTATGAATATGTTTACTCCACATTGTATATCCTTCCATCCTCTGGCTGCCTAGATCAGTAAATAAAATCGATATAATATACAAGTAACACTGCTGTAACTCTGATCCCAAAGGAAGCAGTAACTCACCCTTCCCCATCCCACCCCCAATAGCATTTGTGTGTATTAATGCTGAAGAATTAAATGTTTAAAGAGTTTAAAAATAATACCAACAATAAACTTATTAAATATAATATAGACCTGCTTGAAATGCTATATAGAACCTAACTTAATACACGCTCACTTAGACATCTATGTCCACATTTAATGAAACAGTGCTCTACTATGTACAACTCCAACAATAAACTTATTAAATATAATATAGACCTGCTTGAAATGCTATATAGAACCTAACTTAACACACGCTCACTTAGACATCTATGTCCACATTTAATGAAACAGTGCTCTACTATGTACAACTCCTTCCAGGATGAAACTCCTCTGGCTACCTGATCCAAAGTTGAATCATCCCCAGAAAAGCTTCCACCACTCCCTAGTTTTCCCAACACAAAGTTTAATCACATTTCAATAGTTCTTATAATTACATCTTAGATAGAATCCTTAACAGCCAATACCAGCAATTAAAGTAAAAAGTAAAAAGAATTGGCATACTGAAAAAGGGCAGTAATACCTCTACCTTGGATGAAAATCAAGGCCAGTTTGCAATCTCTGAACTCTGTTTGCAAAAGACTTCTCATGTAAATGAGTGAAATTCATGCTGGGTGGAAGAGCACAGCCAAGACTACTTAAACATTCAAAATGCCCAAAATTAGTGAGCCAGTCGATTGAAAATTAATTAACCACACAGTTTTAAAAAATATTTGTTTCTGAATGAGTGTGCCTTGATTATCTATCTCACTAATCTCTTGGACGGGGGAAATTAAATACATACTCCTTAAAATGAACATTAGATTCTTCATTGTAATTGTTATTATGTATCAAGGGCAAATTTGGGGGAAGAAAATAATAGCTCTTTCAAATTTTAGTAAATATTAGAGGAAAGTAAGATTTAATATTGAGTATCTATGTGTATCATACTACTTTGGAACACAATGCATAAAAGAGAAGACAAGCTTTGGTTTCATAATTTTAAATGAATTCCATAGCATATTCCATTTTGTTACAGCAGATGCTCACGAAATCTCTCACAAATATATACTTTTGGACACAATGGGTTTTAGGCAATACCCAGCATCACCATTTAGAGAAATTTTTTTAGCATACCATTTGACCCTCTTTCCTCATCTGACACAGTATCAATGCATAGAAGTCAACAATTAAGTCTATACTTTGCACTACCACCACCAGCACTCCTCATTTCTCTCAATCTGTTATGCATCCAATGAAGATGTAGAAAAGAGAATCATTGCTTGAAAAACCACAAATCTGAAAATTTAAACCACCTTCCGTAGCTACCATTTTTTCATATTTCTTTAGTAACATGAACTTACCTTAATCATCCTAACGTATATGTGCAAGGAAGCAGCCATGACCCCAACATCTCTGTCACAAAGTGCTTTCCGAAACTTAATGTGGATATGTTGTACTTGATTTGGAGCAATGAGATGGAATTTGTACAATGCCAGAACAGCTTTTCTTCGTATAATCTCCCTAAAAATAAAAAATGAAATCTAAACAGGATGATCTGAACTGTCAGGCATTCAGTTTGAAGAGATTATGGGCCACATGATTTCAAAATATCAGCTATTATCTTAATCTAAAAAGAGAGGGAGAATGATACAGTTATTATTTTCTTTATTCTAACACACCAAACTAAAAAGTGATTATCTCTGGAAGGTAAGATCTCAAGAGAGTTTAACTGCTGTGCTAAATATTTATCTAGTTATGGATTTTTCTTGTAACAAGCATTTATTATTTTTGAAATCAGAAAGGAACAAGATAAACAAATTTCTAATTCCATTTTTAAAAGCCGTATCTCTAGAAATATGGATTATGTCTAATGGGAAGAGTCAACGGTAAGTTTAAATTGGTAATATATAATTTCAACTAGTAATATTAAACAGCCTCTTTGTTAATATTAAAATCTCTTTAACATTCTTACTCTTGAAGTAACAGCTTTTAATATTTCTTTTTTTATATCATGGGCAAGCATATTCCAAATACTTTGGGGGTGGGGGAGTACAGGAGAACACACATGGAGTAAAAAGAGGTTACTCCTCTCCTTGCCCAGTTCATCTGTTTCAAAAACCTCATGATAATAAAAAGGAAAAGTATATACTACTTTTGCACTTCATTTGTAGCAGATAATATCTAGCACACAGAAGCGAAAATAGAGATGCTATCCTCTGTTCATGATGTAGTTTCCAAAGAAGTGTATTCCTCGTTGTTCTCTCTCATACCTATTTCTACGTATCTCATATTTGTAGACTATGCTGGCAGTACTTACAACAGCAAACATCACAAAAGTGAAGTATTTACTTTTAGGGTTCCTTAAGACATATTTCCGGTATCTAAAATCATAGAATCTCAAAACTGAGATTATTCAATGCAAACCTCAGTATTCCACTCAAGAATACCTTTTGTTAGGACGACCTCCTAACAAATGAACATCCTGCTTCTGCTAAATTCCATTAATAAACAACTCTATCTTCATAGGCAAACTATACCATGATGGAAAATTCCTTCCACATAAAAAGAAAAGCAGATTACCAACAGATTTGCCATTAGTATTAGTACTATGGTGACTACAAACTACATCCCAACGTATTGCCATCAGGTGTTAACCAATATTAATTCAGAGGGTAAGAAAATAAGAGGAAGAAAAAGAATATAAACTCTTAACAGGCTCAGGAACTCCTAGGCCTGGCCCTAAGTGGTAGTACTAACATAAGACATCAAGAGACCTGGATTCAGGTTCTGGAGTTGGTATGCTGAAATATAGTCAAGGGTTCAAAAGTTGAGTTCAAGCCTTGTCTCACATCTTCTTTGTGACATCTACTGGCTTACCTGTAATTCTGTCCCATATTCTTTAGCTCCATAGCATGGATTTGGGTATGACCATAAGCATAAAAGCAGTGTTTCAAAAAGCCTAAACTCTAGACAGGATTTGAAATTAGACTAAATGGGAAGCAAGAAGGAAAAACTTGAAAAGGGGCCTTTCAATTCTCAGAAGGATTTCATACAAAGGGTCAGTAAGTATGGTCCCCACAAAAGAATGCTGGTAAGAAAAAAATATGTAAAAATATTCTACTGCTATAATCACATCAACCTATAAATACCTAAGAAAAGCTACTATTTTATTTCTAATAATTCATTATCTATAGCCATCCTTTGTTCTAATCACAGACTTGACACACAAAACATTTTAAAAGGTCTGAAAAACATGCGACGTTGTTCTATAGTTCTTAGTAAAAATCATTTTAGCTGGAAGATTCATGGTCTAAGATTTCTTAAAGAATACAAGCTAAAAGACATTTTACAATCTTAGAACATTAAAAGTACTGACTTAAAGAAGCATATGAAATAAAGAAATGCTGTATGAGTAAGAAAAAAATCTTTATCAAGAATGTATGTATAAAAGGATCACAAAGGAAAAAGGAAAATGATTGCAAAGTTTTCCCTAACTTCAAAGATTATAAGGTTAAGGGACATGGTCAAAAACAAAATAATTCCACATATGATAAAAAAGTAAGTCAAACCAGTAAGGAGAGAATTAAGGAATCTTACAAGAGAAGATTAGTAAAATACTACAAGTTTATTTGGATACATTCTGTTTATGTGGATATGTTCTGCTGTAAAATAGAATTTCACTGTGGTATATGGGAAAAGCATCTTCCCAATACACTAAAGCTTTGCATTCACAGCACTTGAACCATTTCCATATGTTTTCCATTATTTCATTTTATCCTCAAAACAACTTTGTGAAAACTAAGGAGCTTCAACCAACCCCATGCAGTCAAGGGAAAAACAGGAGCACTGCTCATTAGTGGTAGAATTAGCAGGAAGGCCAAGGATTCCTGACACTAAACCTCACTGTCTCTCAGTCTAATGTTAGAAAGCCACCTAACATTTTTCTACACTCACTTAAAAATAAAGATGATCCTATTGGGGTTTGTTTCACTATATCTGGCAGTTAAAGAATATTCTCTATCCTAGTAGTATTAAGTTAAAGTTATAATAAATTTTCAGTATCATTTTTTGTTTTGAAATGGATGACTATCCCAAAAGAATTTACTTACTTAGAATGTTGAAGTTTATCTTCTATTAATGGAAGAACAGCTGGAATCATTTCTCGAGGAAAAATCTGGCTGACAATAGTAAGTGCCATACATACTTCTACCAGGTTTGTGCTCTGTAAGTCCTGGAGTAATTATTAAGCAAAGAAAACATCCAACGTAAATTTTGAAACTAGCGATGGCTAACTCAACACTGTAATGATCCTATATATTTAGCAATTTTTTACTAACTTTATAGTAAATTTGTACATTCAGACTTACACCATATTTTATAGTAATATCCCTATTTTTCATTTGTTTTAACTGAATCAATAGATAGATAAAGCCAAAAAGCAACTGATACGAAAGGAAACTGGATTTCTGTTCTGATTGGGGCAAAGGAGTCTTCTTTATTAAAGCCTTTAAAACTTTTTTAAACGAATAACAAAATAATTTTGTAAATTTTTCTTGTTAACAATAATATGAGTGGAAGTCCAAAAGGAAGTAATTCTAGAATATATACAATAAAATGAATACGTTCATATATACTTATATATGCACATGATTTATAAATCATCCTAATAAAACCTGAAAATATGTTTTTGAAAGTTTGGAAAAAATTGGGCCGGCCCGGTGGCGCACTGCTACAGTGCGCCGCTTGGGAGCGCGGTGGCGCTGGCTGGCCAGCTAGCTCAGTTGGTTAGAGTATGGTGCTGACACCACCAAAGTTCAAGGTTCAATCCCTACGCTGGCCAGCACCAAAAAAAAAAAAAAAACAATAATAATGTTTTTAAGATCAGTATATTTCAGATGCCCAATTACTTCCCTCTAAAATGACTTTGTAAATTTTAAAGACCTCAATTATTCCATTTATATCTATATCCCTTTAGAACAGAAAATAGTATTGAAATCGCACTGACTAAGAGCCTGGTGATCTGTTATAATTTCTAACTGTGCATTTGAAAATGAAATACCAGCAGCAGCAGCAGCTTTTACTTCACATAGTATTTCATTTAATCCTCACAACTCTGTAAGTTCTATTATTTATCCCCATTTTACAGTTGGAGAAACTGATCTAAAAGATCTTTCTAAGCCCATTCTTCCAAAATTGCTAATTCAATAGGACTGAGGAGAAATTTCAGATGCTAACAGGAATCATTTGAATAATTTAAGACTTCATATTAACCAACATACGCTACGGTACCTTTACAACTGTATTCACAAGGAGAAGCAACAGTTCATGATTTTCATGTAGAAATAAAGAAACTGCCAAATAACCTATAAAAATTGAGGGGAAAACTCTCATTATTACCTATCAAAAATAAACGTTTACCAAGAAGTTAAAGCAATAACACATTCCACGTTTTAAGTGTCAATGATACCAGTTACACATAAACATAAAAACTAATTGCAAAATATGAGGTTAAAAAACTTCAGTAAGGAAGATTTCAAGTGCTTTTCATCCTGAAATCTTTTCAGAATTATATATTCATAGGATAAACCTGAAATAGAAAAGAGGCTATGTGTATCAACTTAGAGTCTTGTGAATGACATTAAGAAGATATACCTTCTATCTTCTGTGCAAATCTCCACATTATCAGTCAAAACATTCTCCACCTTATAGCCAAACATATGATTATTCAAAAACTAACAGTTACTACAATTAATAGTGAGTTACTGGCTATTTGTATTATTGAACAAGCTATCTAATACCAACCCATATGATGTAAATCATATATTAAAGTTACATATACAACCTTATTTTCTCAATTTGAAGACACTATTTAATGAATAACATTTGTTGAGGAAAGAAACACTTTCTACCACATTAAATGTACTCATTGGCTTAAATAAGCATTTTTATTTCAGAAATATTAAAACATTAAAAAAGTACATCTTAGGGTTGAGGAAATACATTTATATCATGACAAATTTATATATACATGGAATCTAGATGCTCCATGCCATTTTCTCTGTCACCCCTCATTTTGATAATAACTAATATTAGACAGTTTCTATGGGTCAAGCCTTACCTCTCTTAACTATAATTCCATGAAGTACGTATTATTATTTTCCTGATATGATAATGAAACCCCAAAAGAGTAATTTTCCAAGGTCTACAGCTATTACATGGTAGAGCCAGGACTCAAACCCAGACAGTCGAGTCACTCCATATCATAAACCCCTGTGCTATACTGACTCTCCACAGTCTACCTTGAGGCCCTGTTCCCTGACTACCATCCTCACTGTTTTTCATTCTTCTCAATCCTTTCAGCCCTTTCATGAAGGACTCTAATGTTAACTATGCCCATCATCACCCAGCATCCGTACTGTCAATGTCTGTTGTGGAACATGGGAAAACAGAAACTTCCTATTCTCACAACTGATAAGTAGCACCATGACAAACTGCAACATCTTCACTGAAGGCCAAGGAGCAGAGTTATTACTCATACAATTATGAGAGAGGAAAAAAAAAATCTAACCAGGGCCAAGAAAGACAACAGGAAAACCCCAGAGAGCATTTAAAGCAGAGATGAAATCTTATCAGATTGCTGAGAACTCACTCACCTGTCTAGCTAAGATATCACCCATAACCACATCCATACAATTATGAGAGAGGAAAAAAAAAATCTAACCAGGGCCAAGAAAGACAACAGGAAAACCCCAGAGAGCATTTAAAGCAGAGATGAAGTCTTATCAGATTGCTGAGAACTCACTCACCTGTCTAGCTAAGATATCACCCATAACCACATCACCAAACTAATCCAAACACCATCTCAATGAAATCTTAATTCTATCTGTTACAAAGAATATCCTAATTGTTTTGACAATCAGAAAACAGGGGAAAAGATATTTTGTGATTCAAAAAATGAAAAAAATTTTTAGGAAACAAAAAATAACAACTATGATTATAAAGCATATTTGATATGACTAAGAGTAGGATATAGGATTAAATACAGGCTTTGACTCAGAGAAATTTGGGTTCATATTCTGGCTCTACCATTTATTACCCATATGACCTTAGACAAGTGACATGACCTTTCTGAGCCTCAGCTTTCTCATCTCTAAAACAAAGATAAAGGGCTGATCAGTCAGCTCAGTTGGTTACAGCATGATGCTATAACACCAAGGTCAAGGGTTCAGATCCCTATACTGGCCAGCCACTAAAAATAAATAAATAAATAACTGTAATTAATTAATTTAATTAAGATAAATACTATCTCACAAGATAAAGCACTTAACATAATGCCTGACTGGATGGGTACTGAAATTTATTTATTCAACAATATTCATACAAAAAATAAGAGGGCATTTTCCATCAGAGAAAGCATCAAAGTTGGCCTTAGATCTTAGGAGAGTAAATGAGGCAATAGTACCAGAATGAAGACATGTAGAAGGCTTAAATGCTATCTTAAAAAAACAATTTCTAGGGCTGGCCAGTTAGCTCCCTTAAAAGACTGTGGTTTGATTACGCCAGGGTCAAGAGTACAAAATCCCCACGCTGGCCAGCCACCAAAAAAACCCAAACAACAACAACGAAACAACTTTCACTCAACAGTACATATTAAGAATATCTGATGCCAGCCAATAAATGTCTCTACAGGTGGCAAGAAAATATTTTCCTAAGGAAGATCATGAATCCCAATAAAAATGACTCTGAGGTCTCCTTTAAGGTAACCTTCCATAATTATGAAATAGCACATGTTATTCACTGCAACATTATTTATAAGAGCAAATATCAAAAACAATCCATATGTCCACCAATAGGGATCTGGTTGAAAAAACTATGATACATTCACCCGATGAAAATGATACAATTGTATAAAAGTATAGACATCAAAACAAGGTGTAATCTATGTAGTATGCTATCTTTTATGTAAGAGATAGTGTATATAATACACTGACCCTTGTATAAGAGTGAATTTAAGTATACATACATACTTTTGCTTGCTTTTTCAAAAAAAAAGCAAAAATTAATCAGAAACTAATGAAAATAGTTACCTGTGGAGGTAAGGGGCAAACTGAGCAGTGGAAATAGAGATGAAACTGAGCCTTTTCTGATTATACCCTTTTATAAGGTCATAACCTTTGAGCCATGTAATGCTTTACATATTTAAAAAATAAAATTGAAAAATTTTAAATTACATATAATAATCTAAGAAGCAGGATGTAACGACAATTGCACAAAATAATTATACCACCAACTATCCAATATTTATTGACTACTTATTGTTTTCAAAATTTCTTGCCTATGCTAACATGGAAGCCAGCCAAGCAACAAGAGAGAGCAGGACAAAGGCCCACCTTCATGCCAAAGGAATCCAAAACAAAAATGGCAGGACCAAAGCTAAGTCTAACTAAACTCTAACTGTGCTATATTTAAACAGGGTCCAAGGCGGTTTCATTTCGGAACTCTTAAATGAAACAGAACAGCAAATTCTCCCCCTCGAGGTCTCATAGAGCAGGAAAACAGGTTTCCATGATCATTCTTCTGCCTGACTATATGAGTACAACACATGGTTCATGCCTCCAATGAAAGCAATAATATTATATTTCAACTAGTAAATTTCTATTTTTGTCTCTGTCCCCCTTCCTGCCTCAAAATGAGAGCAATGTAAGTTATCCATCTGTATGTTTAACTGCAGCACCTGGCATACAGTAGACACCCATCATGTCTGTTCCATGAATACTGAATAAATTTGATAAACATTCCCTAAGAAGACTTTCTGCTCATAAATATCTTTCCTACTCAAGGCAAAATTTCACTATTGAAGGTTAATTTCTTCATATCTGTCTTAGAGTCCTTAACAAAATAGATATCTCTGAGAGGGGTTTCGATGTTTTCTCAACTGCTGTGAGTAAATATATAAAGGGGATAAAAGAAAATGGCTCAATCCTGAAGGGAGGCATTACAAAGAAAAAATATAGTGAGGGAGGAGAAGTGGAAAAGCAAGGAAATGAAAAGAAAAGATAAGATGGGAAGGAGGAAAAGAAATACCAGACTTTTGCCTGGAATCTGCCATCACTCCCATGGCTGAATTTTGATCATTTCCAAATGTATTCACATCTAACATGCTTCTCCTTACAAAAGAAAAGGATGAAGTAGGTTATCACTTTTCCCAAAATGCTCAACAATGGTTGAAAGTTCCTTTTTGATCTTTTCCTTCTTAGGAAAGAAAACAAAACAGAAGAAGAAAAAAACATTCCAAATACAACCTTTTAGAAGCTAAAAGAGCAACATCATTAGAAAAACTTTAGACATATGAAAACTCTGATTGAAGTAAATTTTCAAGGTTTGGAGTGACAACTAAACACAACGAATATGACTAGAAGGGCTTTACAAGTCTATCTAAAATAAAACATTAGTAGAATAAAATCCCATTTTTATATAATGTTTTAAGAGAAATAAAAGTTTTAAGAAAAGCAAATTACTAATAAAGACTACATTATTAACAACAACAAAAAAAGTTCTACCTTCAGGAATCTTAGAATTAGTTTGAGAGCTAAGACATTAATATATGAAAAGAAAAACATCATAAAGTAACAGACAGTAAGAGCCACCTGAGTGATCACAGAAGAGTTAAAACTTGATTTGGAATATTGAAATGGAGAAACAGGATACCAGAAGACATTCTACTTGGAGGAAAGAGTACAATAAATCTAGAAGATAGAAGAGTATTTTGGGAGGAGTGAGGTTCAACAAGTGGAATGTTATGTACTTACAGACTCAAAATCTTTACCAAGACATCTTCCCACCCCTACCCCATCATCTGACAACACCATCAATATAATTCGTAAAGAATGCTAGTCCCTGACAATATGACATTATCAACTGCTTTGAATAAAGAACATGTTCCACCCCTATACTATTCTAATATAAAGCTTCTTCTTGGGATTCTGATATAAAACTGAACCTTTACGAATAGAAGATTTAAGTCCCTGAAAGAATTTTTCCTAGTAGCCCTAAAGGTTGACTACAGAGACAAAATTTTTGAAAAGGTACCTCTAATCCGTGGCTAACATTTGTGAAACTGAGAACAGGATATTTTAAGTTATTCTAGTCAAATCCAGTTTTATTCTATCAAGAAACATTTTTTTGATAGCACCAAGGTCAAGGGTTTGGATCCCCACACCAGCCAGCCATCAAAAAAAAAAGAAAGAAAAGCAACAAGAGAGAGCAGGACAAAGGCCCACCTTCATGCCAAAGGAATCCAAAACAAAAATGGCAGGACCAAAGCTAAGTCTAACTAAACTCTAACTGTGCTATATTTAAACAGGGTCCAAGGCGGTTTCATTTCGGAACTCTTAAATGAAACAGAACAGCAAATTCTCCCCCTCGAGGTCTCATAGAGCAGGAAAACAGGTTTCCATGATCATTCTTCTGCCTGACTATATGAGTACAACACATGGTTCATGCCTCCAATGAAAGTTAATTGAGGTATAATTTACGTACAAGAAAATTCACCCATCTTAAGTGTACAGTTCAATGAGTTTTGACAAACATCATCTAACCAACATCTCAGACCAAGCAATTCTTAATATTCTCTGTAACTCCAAAATGTTATGAATCAGGTAAACTGATTTCATTTACGGGCTTTGAGTTTCTGAAGTGTTATCCTGTAAAGCCTTGGAAATTATAATGTGGTGTCCTAAAAATATACTATATTCCTACCATCATTCATTTTATATAGTAGTTGGAACTTTAAGGACAACATTCAAGTATGAAAGTCTTAAACACATACATACCTACTCTTTTTTCTAAGAGGTTTCCTTGTTGGGCTAACTTGATTGCATGTATATAGCCAAAGGAAGCGTCATATCCAAGCATTTCACAATATATAAGTCTCACCATACATTCCTTCATCATTTTCTGAAAAGTAAAATATCCAGTAACTGTATAAATAAATGTTTTGATTTTTTTATTATGTTCTAATTATTCAACATGGAAATCCTTTAATCTTGAAAATGAAAAGATAATGTATATATTATAAATTAATCACCCAATATCAGACTTTATAAATAAAAGTTCCTCCCAATCTTAATTACCAACAGTATTAATTTCAGAAGATTATTTCAATATTTTGTCAGTGGCAATACCATAAAATAAATGAACTGTAACTATGTCTAATTCTATGTACCCCTAATATAAAATGTGACTATGGTCATGTGGTCCTCAGACCAAAAAAACCATGGTAATATTACTTGGCTTCTAAAATGCACCACCTCATTTTAATATACTTTGTCAAATGAAAACATCCATAAAATTCCCATAAGTTGGTAATAATTTCTACAATGAAAATATTTTTCATACTTAAAAATCAAATTGCACCTGGACTTTCTTCAGAATTACTATACTAATATAATAGTTTGCTTTACAGGCATAGGCACTCTGAATAACTCTCATGATTATTACAAACTGAGGGGCATGATTTCATTAATGGTATAGAAATTCCAATAATACTTAATTTTTAATGGGGTCTTTCAACATTTGCAATGCAAGCTGAAAATTTTTAAGCGATTCTATAAATTTGTTTTATTAGAATGATAATATTTGCATTCTCAAAATTTTATAGAAAATTTTTCAGAAATAAAATATATAAATAAAATTTTTCAAAATAAAGAAAAGCTCAAAGCTCAGACTATTTTAATACCTAAAAATTAATTAGGGTTAGCATATTACAGGATTACATCACAAAATGCTTAAGAAACAGTAAAATAAATATTTTAAAGTAACGATAATAATGTTTAATATTCCATGTGCATGTGTGTGTGTGTGTGTGTGTGTGTGTCTGTGTGTGTTTGTGTGTAATATGAGGAGTTCAAAGAGAAATCATAAGAAAATCTTAGGGGAATGAGATTTAATTCAGGTCACTTGTGCTTAAAGCAATAAAAGTTAATTCATTAAACATTAATTAAGACTACCAAATATTGAGGAAACTAACTTAGAAGATACTAGAAGTCCCTCACCAAAGGCTTCTACATCAATTAGGAGTGAAAGTGTCAATTTAAGCCATTACTTTTCAATGCTACGTTAGTAACTATTTCAGAGTTTTTCAAAAGTCACTATGAACTTTAAGTAAAATTATATTGTGTATGTTATTATTCTCTTATTTTTAGAGAACAAAGTGCATTCCCCAATGCAGGAATTCTCTTTACAACTTCTCTAACAAACTGTCATCCAACCTCTACATGATCGCTCAGGGACAAACTACTCTGTAAGGTATGCCCAGAACTGGATAGCCATAATTATTATAAAATCCTCCTTCTAAACTCTGGCTCCCTAACTTCTACCTAATTATCTTAGTTTTGCCCAACACAGGTTTACAACCTGTAGCAATAAAAACTGTACAGTGATGCCAATTGTAGAAAATGGAAATCTAACAAAGAGAAACAATTTCTGTTTAACATGTTTATCAAGTACCATAAGGCATGATAATTTTATACAGACACACAGACACTCACACACATCTATACACACAAACGTGCTTATACATATGTACATATACAAGATTATGTATACCAGATTATGCTTTGAGTTTTATTTGTCCACATATTATTATGGACACAAAAGGAAATATATACATTCTCTCAGAGTTTACAAGTGTTATTCACAAACATGATCATGTACTCATGCAAAATGATCACCCTGATATTTTTATTGGAGGTAAAAGGAAACATTCCTATAGTGACTTCCACACAGAAGACACTCACTAAATATTTGCTGAACAAGCGTTGCTTGGAAAAAAATCTCATTAAAAAAATAAACTGGGTCTTAATCTAACTATGTTGGGATAGCACCACAGTGGCCTGCATATAGTGTCCACTAAATAGTTGCTGAATAAATATTGTTTTAGAAGTCAAATTATATGGAACCAAGTTTAGGAACCAACAACCAGGTCTTAATTTAGCTGCTTACAATATACTCAGTTTCACAGCAATAAAACAATTATCCCACCTTGTCAGCCAACGTATCCAAAACATGTAATAGTAAAATTCAGGTCTGAAAATATTATGTTAAATGACACAACATTAAAACAATTAAAACAATAAGATCAGCAGGGGGGGGGGGGGCAAGAGTATTGCCACGTTTACGTAATTATCATCAAGCTGGCCCTGATATGAAATTGTCAAGGAAGTCTTATTCTGGTCCAACTAGTCAATAATAAAAAATTATCATTAATGTCTGTCTTGCTACCATCAATAACTGATTTTGACCACTGATCAGTTACATTCCACTACTGAGTCCACAGTGAATCAGATTTCAAATTCAAATGGGTTGGCACTGACTATGCAAACTTACCAGTGTTGTAGTAGGAGCAGAAACAGTTGCTTTCAGATTACTCAATTCCTGCTGGATTAATTTCTCTTCTTCCTGAAAAAGTGAAAATATTTAAATGCTTGAATAACTATCTTTAAAACTGTAACAGTATTTTTAAAGGAAAAAACTATAACATAATACTTTCAATAGAAAAGAAACATTATTTTAAAGGAGAGTTATAAATATTATGTGCTTAATATCCTCCTAAAATCATTTCTCCAGCCTTCAGAATCATCCCTGGAGAGAATAAATATTTCCAGGCTAACCCACCATTCCTCTTCTTCACTCAGTTACTCTCCCCTTAAACGACTGTTTAGCAGAATATTGTTTAAAAAAATTAAAGGTGGAGAGAGCATAGAAAAAAATTCTCCACGTATTGGCCCAAGATAAAGAGTCTCACACCTTCCCCTTAAAAGTAAAAAGTCTTCATGGACTAGAGAAATAGGGTAAGAAGGCAGAAACAGAAACAGGACTTTCCCTCTTAAACTATATCCTTTGCCTCACTTCCTATCACACACACACACCCCAGTGTGGTCACTTCTACTGTGTGCACTGTATTTTACCTCCTTAAGCACTTAAAAATTGGCCCCCAAAATAAATTTTTTAAAAATTTAATTCAGTATCTCATAAAAAGTAACAGAAAAACAGGTTAAAACAATACTAAGTCCCAAATAACAATTTTGTAATGTAAAGCAGACCATCTCTAGTATAGCATCATTTTATTTCAACTTTAAAAAGTTTTTTTAAATCCTCAGAATATTTTGTTTTTTCTCTGTCTTTTCATCTCTCTCGGCACTTCTGATACCTTGTAGCCACACTTAAACCCAAAATGGATGACCAATTCCTTGAGAGAAGAGAATGTGTTTTACTCTGTTTTCCTCAGTGCCGAACACATAACCTTACTCCGTAAATATCTGCTGTACAAATTATGACATACATATGATCTTTTTAAGATATAAACTCCTTGAAGCTTTAAATCAGTATCTTACACAATCCGTGCAACTACCTGTGGAAACAATAACTTCTGTTTGTAACTGCTCATTCTCAAAACTCATCTGAGGCTGAGACTCACTCAGCAAATTTTACATTTTAAAAGCTATGCTTTTTCTTTGCCCAACTCGTTGGTCTAACCTTAGAACCTCAAGCTCCCCCAAAGATATTCAACAGCAGGCTCAGATGGCAGGATATCTGCTCAGGTATGTGACATCTAGCAGTTGAAGGGACTGGGGAAGAGAAAGAAACTGAGTAGCTAAAGAAACTTTGTAGAAGGTAATTAAAATAATACCTGAAGGTAACTAAATAATATCCTCAAAAGAACCTATGACATAAGTATCGGTACTTTTCCACTTTAATGCTGCGAAAACACATGGAGGGTCAGAGGTTAAAGAGATTTGCCCCAGATCACAATGAGTCACTGTCAAGGCCAACTGTGGAAACCCGGCCTCCCCGCTGTCAGTCCCGGCAGGAAAGTGAAGCTTCTAGACAGAAGGAAGGACCGACACTCAGGCAGCCCCTAAGCCCCACCGGGGGCCCGCTCCGGAGGCACCGGAGTCTCGCCTCCCGGCCAGGGCCTCGCCCCGACGCCCCAGAGCTCCGGGTCCGGCGGGCACCTACGTGTTTGGAGGTGAGCGCGGTGATGCCGCGGATTAAGCCGCCCAGCCGCGAGGAGAAGGATGCCTTGGCTGCCGCGGGCCCTCCAGCCGGCTGGTTCTGCAGGAAGAGTCCCGGCAGCGCCGTCAGCGTCTTCTCCACAATGTCGCTCATCGCCACCG
>NW_007726387.1:659302-660566 GCF_000696425.1 Galeopterus variegatus | reverse complement strand
CCGCCGCCCCGGCCTCCGTAGGCACTTCCTGTTTTTTGAAGAAGATATCTTTATTCGCCTTCCGCGTGAACAAGAACAGTGTCGTTCCTGAGAGAGGCCGCCGGAGGGCGCAAGAGTCCGCGGGAGGCGGGGAGAGCCGCTCGCCCACGCTTGCGCAGAGGCTGACCTCCAGGGGAGCCGGAGAGGCACGCGACGCTGCCGGTTTCCATAGCAGCCGCCCCTCGCAACTGTGAGTCCTACCGAGGAAGCCGCTTGGGGCCGGTCCCTCTTATGCTTCGGCCTCCAGGGTCTCTCTTTCCCACTAGTCGTCTCCTCTTTGCCCCAGGCTGCATCAGGAGGTACGCCTCTCGGCCTCCCCCCCAGTCGGCCGCCCCTCACTGTCTGCGGACTACGGGCAACCCGCCCACCCCCGCCGCCGCACCCCACGAGGCGGGCTCCATGCTCGGGGTGTTGAACGACAGCGCTGCTGTCCTGGGGTTCAGAGCCCGCCGTGCACCGGCGACTCGCGGCCACCGTTGCATCCCGTCCGCCCCTCTTCTCCTGGGATCTGGGGAGGCAGAAGGAAAGGAGACGTGGGCGGGGGCCACCTATGCTGACTCCTGTGCAGCAGGTCACAGTTTAAAGGTCACTTTCCTGGAGCCGACTTCCGTGGCAGGGCAGTAAGGAGAGGTCTCCCTGTCCCACCCTGTCACAACACTCTGTTCTTCTCCATTTTAGAACTGATCACAATGGCCACTACATATTTAACTCCCTATAGAGAGAGTATCTTATTCATGGCTATTACCCCAGATCCTACCTAGAACAGAATCTAGTACATTGGTTCTCAAAGTGTGGTCTGGTGACCTCTGGGGGTCCCTGAGACCCTGCCAGGGGATCCAAGAAGTCAAAATGATATTCATAGTATTACTTAGATGTTATTTGCCGTTTTCACTCTCATTCTCTCGGGAATGTACAGAGCTTTCAAGAGGCTAGATGACGCATGATTGCGGTTAGCTGGTAAGATGTGTACTTGAGTACTCTTGTGTTTTCTAGAATTTCCAAAGATAGTAAGTTTAGGGCATAAATATAATGTGTGCATTTGCAAAGGTTAACTAAGTTTGTCCTGAGTATATGCCAGCCATCCTCAGTTATACCAGCTCTAATCTTTGTAACCTCATTATCATCTAATAAATGGGTTTTTTGAAATCCTGAAGTTATCCTTGTACCTATGCAGAAACACAAGTAAAAAGCCCACGTTGCTGACTTGTTTTGCAAGAATATTTTT
>NW_007726387.1:654340-658861 GCF_000696425.1 Galeopterus variegatus | reverse complement strand
ACCTATGCAGAAACACAAGTAAAAAGCCCACGTTGCTGACTTGTTTTGCAAGAATATTTTTCAATTTATTGAAAATTTTTCTAAATATTTAAATTTTATCTAATATTCTTTTAGAATTTAGTATTTTATCCTAAAATAAAAATTTTAAATACCTTTTTTAAATTTTAGGTTCTTTCATTGCCTTAAAAAAGGGAGATTTGCTTCCTAACCCTCCCACATCTAAAGATGCTAAAAAAAGAAGATGCTGACATTAGTATCAAAAAATTTTCTGACTCAGGAAAAGGGAGAAATCTGGGTGAAACTATAAATAAGAAAGGAAGGTGTAACAAAAGCTTCTTTCTTTCCCTTGGCTTTAGAGATTTTAATCATTTTGAGACCAGTCAGAGTTTAAAGGAAAGAGAATTGAATATTTTAAACATAGACATGATAAGCTTTATAAAAGCCAAAGCTTTTTTGTTCCCACTTTTCAAAGTAAAAATTAAAAGCCCACTGCAGCATCTTACAGGTTAAATTACTGTATTGTGTTGGCTGGAGAAGGGAATGCAATAGCTGAAAGACTAATAAAGCTAAATGAAAAATCAGTAAAAGAAATCATGGCAGTGCTACTTTGCAAAGGTGCAGTAACTAACCAAATAAGAGATTTAGTTGCAAACATAAAGTCTGAGTTAATATCTCATCTGCAGAATTATAATTATAATTCTTTTTAAATGGACATAATTATAGATGTAGCTAGACTTGTTGCTTTGCTTATATCCATCCAGCATCAGCACCAACCAATTCTTGAAGATCTTTTGTTATAAATCTTGGCAACAAATACAAGTGATGCTGAAATAATGTGTTGAATGACCTTTGAATCTCACGGTCTATTCTGGAACAATACACTCGCATTAAAAAAAGCCAGTTTCAGTTAAGAATATCTTTGATGAAGCAGAAGTTCTCAACTGGGGCTCCTGTAAGAAAGATTTGTTATAGGGCACACTCAGCAGTCTATTCTGGAACAATACACTCACATTAAAAAAAGCCAGTTTCAGTTAAGAAAATCTTTTATGAAGCAGAAGTTCTCAACTGGGGCTCCTGTAAGAAAGATTTGTTATAGGGCACACTCAGCTCCTGGCTGAGGCTCCCCCAAATTGGTACCAAACTCACAGGTCTGGCTGCCAGCCCCCAGACAAAAGCAAACCAATCGAAAGTCAAATGTTGGTGAAAACGGAAGGCAGCTTTTATTCAGGAATACCGGTGACCTGAGGAGAGATGTTGGGCTAACCCATCTCTGGTAAACCTGAGGGAGAATGGCCAGGCTAGAGCCATCTCCAAGACTCAGGTTTACTGAGGGGTTTTAAAGAAGGGGTTGAGGGAATGGAACGTGGGAAATGAAAAGCAGGAGGGGAGGAGACATAAGCTATGAGGGGTCCATGTTTATGAGTCAGGTACAAGGTCTCACCAAGGCCTCGTCAGGTTTTTCTCATCTTTGCTGTTATCTCAGACCCTGCAAGAGTTTGATTTGCTCCAGAGTAAAATCAACTCTTCTGCAAAGTCTTTTGCATATTTTCTATTAGCAGAGCTCTGGTTGACTTGGCTGGTGCCCAAGGTCAGCTTCCAGTCATTTGGTCTTGATCACATCTCAAAATTCTAGAAATCTCAAAGAAAGAACTGTTAGATTTGCAAAGTACTGATTAGCTTCTCAGTCTTGTTTTCTTATTTAGCAAGCAAGATAAGAAAGTCAGGGAATAGGAAGAAAGAGTGAAGAGAAAAAAAAACTGTCCTTTAAAAAATTTCTCTATAGCCCATGCAGTTTTAGGTCACAACAAAGCTTTTGTCCTGCTCACTCCAACAGGTTAACAAGAGAAAAACAGATTTATTAACATGTGTATGGCATATGTAACACATTGCAGTACCTAGAAATGAGTAACTCGAACGACTTAGAACTCCTTGCTTATATAGTATTTTTAACAAAGAACAATAAATTTGTAGAGAAAGGACAGTACAAAGAAAAGCAATTTTAGGCTTCCAATGGCAGGAAACTTTGGGAAGGTGTACACAAGGGTACTTCAAAAAGTTCATTGAAAAATCTTATCATCTTTTAATTCAATTTTCCATGAACTTTTTGAAGTACTCTCATATGGGAGAAAATTAATGGAATAAGTTTTGCTTGCATATTCCTTTGGTGCCATTTCTTGGCTGATAAGAATTTAGAGTTGCCTCCAGTAAAGGAGAATTTATATCTTGCCTTTAGGCAGAAAAGGGAGAAGGTAGAGAGAGCTTTACTTGCTTTTGCTACTGTGTAATTACCTTCAGCTCAAAATAATTTGTTTTTGTCAAAGAAGAATACTTCGGAGTGACATAGTCTGGTTTCCTTCACATTTCAAGAATAACTGACAGTATTTTTTGCCACTTATTCAAGCTTTCAAAAATTAGAATTTTGAAAAATTTGTATCTACCATGAGTTTGATAATTTCCCAATACAGAAGGACTATTCTGATAAGATTGATGAGATATTAATGAGTGTTATTTTTGATATTACATAATTAAATGTGTCAACATTTGGAAGAACTATATAATTCAATGAACCAATATTTTCCAAATGATCAGTGCTGTGGTAGGCTGATCATGGCTCCAAAGATGTCTATGTCTTGATCACTGGAATTTGTGAGTGTTACCTTATATGGTAAAACTTTTGCAGATATATTAAGTTAAGGATCTTAATATAAAGAAATTATCCTGGATTATCTGGGTGGGCCCTAAATGCCATCACAAGCATCCTGATAAGAGAGAGGCAGGGGGAGATTAGCCAGATTAGCCATGGCACAAAAAAGAGAAATAGATGGGAAGATGAAGGCAGAGATTGGAGTTAAGTGTCCACTAATTTATGTGATGCCAGCAGCCACCAGAAGCTGTAAGAAACAAGGAAAAAATTTTCCTCCAGAGCCTCCAGAGGGAACACTTCTCTGTCACACCCTGATTTCAGCCCAATGAAACTGATACTGAACTTTTGGCCTTCAGAACTATGAGAGAATAGAGCTCCCTCTGCCTGGAAGCAGGCAAGAGGGCATGTCAGGGGTCCTAGGCAAGGAGCTAAAGGCTGCAGCCCCTTCCACCGGGAAGCAGGCAGTAAAGCATGTCCAGGATCCTTGGCAAGAAACTGTGGGCAGTACCCCCCACCCAAAAGTGGACTTGTTGATTTGCTTAGAAATTAATTTGCCTTTGAAAAGTTTATTCATCAGGCAACCCCGTGGCTCACTCGGGAGAGTGTGATCCCCTTACCGGTCACACAAAAAAAGAAAAGTTTATTCATCTTCCTTTGTTGAAATTAATTTTATATTCACATGCTTTTGGAACACTTTAGAGAGCTATCTCAAATCATTGTAGAGATTATAAAATGAAATATGTAAATTTTAATAAGTTTTACATCTCCAGTTCCTGTGAAAATTTGAAGCCTGTTTTGTTATTCATCTGTTTTTCAGTTTATGTGTTTGTCATTTGAGCAAATAAATGTGCACATTCTTTAAAAAAAAAAAAATTCTATGAGAGAATAAATTTCTGTTTTGAGCCACCAAGTTTGTGGTAATTTGTTATAACAGCCACAGGAAACTAATATAAATCCCAAAGCAACAGATTAAATGCAGATATGAGAATCCAGTTGTCTTATATTAAGCCTGACATTAAAGAGATACGCAAAATTGTAAAACAATGTCACTCTTCTCACCATTTTTTTGGTTTTGAATATATAACTTTTTAAGTAAAATATAAAAAATGTTAACATGTAATGGATTTATTGCTGCTGTTTTAAGATGAATAAACATCTTCAATTTTTCTCAGTTTTACTTTCTAAGCCAGTAGATATCAATAGATATAACGCAAATAAGAAAAGCTTTTTGGAGTCCTCAATAATTTTTAAGTATGCAGAGGGGTCCTGAGACCAAAAAAATTGAAAACTGCTTATCTCGTATATAGCAGGCAGTCAATTATTTGTTGAAGTAATCATTATACTTATTCAATCACACCAATTGATATATATGAGCCCAGGCCAGTCGACAGCAAGAGTTTAAAGGTAAGGTGAATGGTCACAAGAGAAGAGAACACAAGAGTTCTTGGAAAAGAGAGAAATTTGGGAAAAAGACAAAATTATCTACAACTCCTCAGATTATGAAGAAGTTGCTGGAACAACTTCCTTCCAGAGCTTCCTACCATGTGACCCAGACACAAAGACTATTGAATCCCCACCAATTTCTACCATTCCTCCTCTAGCTTCCACTTTTCAAAGCTGAAAATTAAAAAATATAGCAAAGAATCAAATGCCAAATACACAGAAGTGAAATGCTTGGAGCGTGTTAAATAAAATTATAGGAGTCCATTGTTTTGGACGAAGTTCTGTTTCACCAAATCTAAACTAAGTTGTGGTCTGACCTTCTGAGAAATCAGGAGAGAGAGAGTAACAGCCGATTTCTTTTTTTTTTTTTGTCTTTTGTGTTTTGTCTTTTTCCGTGTCCGGCAACGGATCGCAACCCTCAGTGTTGCCCCCGT